>NC_066868.1:1926535-2235106 GCF_025177605.1 Cucumis melo
AACTCAGTTGGTGATTCAGTTCCAAGATAAGCTTGGTAATATTGTTGAGGGAAATACTCAACTCCCTGTGGTGAGGAGGGAACTACCCAGGCAGGTAGAATCCTTCAAATTCTTCACTCGGTGTTTGGTTTTTATAATAATTGTAGTTAAATTACAAATCTGATCATGAAGCTTGATGGTTGTGGCTATTTCATGCTTGAACTTTAAAGAGTTCCAATTATGTAGACGACTGCGATAATGCTGTATCCTACACGTTGTTGGAAACACGTTAATTCTGAGTCTCTGACATAACATAGAAGGGAAGTAGAATTTTTTTAATAATGTGGCTTTTGTATGGAATCCTTTTTTGGACTGTCATTCTATATATATTTTGTTCATGTTTACTTTTTTCTACCATTCTTAGTCATATTGTTCCAAATGAGTCAACATCATCGTTTAGGCAATGGTTTTAAAAGGAGGGGCTTATGGAATTCACAATTCAAAATCTAGAAACGTAATGGATATCTTATTGTTATTATTTTTTTTTTTAAGTTTAGAGATTAAATAGACATGGCAGTGCTCCAAAGTCCAAACTAATTTTGTTTCATAAACCAAAATTGTATATCTGGTGTTGATCTTAAAGAAGAGAAACAAATATTCACTTATTGGTGCTTCAAAATTAACATTCATACTATAGCCAGAATGTTTGTTTAAATGCTAACTTGACCTCAAATGAGTTTTTGGTTATAATTGTTTTATTGGATCATTGAATGCACAATTAGTTTGCAACTTTGTAGAGGGGCTAGGCATTCTTAACATAGAAGCAGGCTATGTTTTGAAAATTTTGAATTGTGTGTTACAGCTTCGCCCAGGCTACGTTTTTAACATAGAAGCAGGAAAGCAAGCTCTGAGGAACATCAACTCACTTGCCTTGTTCTCAAATATTGAAGTGAATCCACGACCTGATGAGAAAAATGAAGGTGGGATTATTGTTGAAATTAAACTTAAAGAACTGGACCAAAAAACTGCTGAAGTCAGTTCAGAATGGAGCATTGTGCCTGGGCGTGGTGGACGTCCCACTTTGGTATGTCATGTCTAAGTTTCTTGTATATTTATTTTATTTTATGCTTATGTCCATTACTTTTACGACATCATTTATATTTGAATTATGATTGACCATGTTCTTCTTTTTTGTGGGCTTTGTGCTTTTAGGCTTCACTGCAGCCTGGTGGAACGGTTACTTTTGAACATCGAAATATCAAAGGATTAAATCGATCTATTCTAGGCACTATAACAACTAGTAACTTTTTCAATCCTCAGGTAATTCAATAAGAGTCATGATATAGTTTTTCTTTTTCACTGCTTCAGGCTATTTATCCCGAACAATTTTGAATGATAAAATCTCAACAATTTTCTTCATCCAGGATGACCTTTCATTTAAGCTTGAGTATGTGCATCCATATTTGGATGGTGTCTATAACCCACGCAACCGAACTCTTCGAGTTAGTTGCTTCAACAGCCGAAAACTGAGTCCTGTCTTCACTGGCGGACCAGGGGCAGATGAAGTTCCACCTATATGGGTTGATCGAGCTGGTGTTAAGGCTAACATTACTGAGGTGCTTATCAGCGACTGATTAGTATTTTCTAGATTTATCACCTTTTGTAGCATATTTTGGAAACAGTGTTCTGATGTTGTGGCCATTTGTTGAACAGAATTTCACCCGCCAAAGCAAATTTACTTATGGGGCTGTTGTGGAAGAGATAATCACAAGGGACGAAAGTAGTAATATCTGTCCAAATGGCCAGAGGGCATTACTTGGTGGAGGTATTAGTGCTGATGGACCACCCACAACTCTAAGTGGGACTGGTACTGATAGGATGGCATTTTTACAAGCAAATATAACGCGGGATAATACAAAATTTGTTAATGGTGCTATAGTTGGAGAGAGGAATGTATTTCAGGTGCGAGTCTGTCTTAGTATCTACATCATGACCTGTTTGTATTTTATGAATTTGATACCATGTAGTGATTACCCTTTTCATTGTTTCATCAAAGCTTCTGTTTTCCTTCCTTTTCACACTAAATAATGGATAATACTAATTCGTTAGTGGCACTATAGTTAGTGAGAGGAATGTGTTTCAGGTGCGAGCCTGTCTTTATATTTGCGTCTTGACCTGTTTGTGACCCTTTTATTGTTTTATTAAACCAACTGTTCACCTATTTTTAGTTCTAACCAATGGTTAGAAAGAAGACAGATTTAAAAGGGTTTTGTGCACCTTCATGCCATAGAACTATCTTTGAATGTTTGTTTGCTATGGTGGATATCTACTGTTTCGTTTGCTTGTATTTACATTTAAAATTTGCGTTTGCTTGTTTCATTTCATATGTTTGTTTTTCCCTACGATTTTTTCCTCTTAGTTGAAATCGTGATATTTTAGAACTTGTAACTGAAATAAAATGTGTGTTGGTGGTGTTAGTGCCGCCTGCTCAGGTTCTTCCAATCAAAGTATAAAAAGTTTTTACGACTTTTGAAATGGAGCAAGACAAAGTTTCTCTGGTTGATTTTTGAATATCACTTGTATATTACAGGTAGACCAAGGCATTGGGGTGGGCAGCAATTATCCGTTCTTCAACCGCCACCAACTTACATTGACGCAGTTTCTCCAGCTGAAGGAGGTCGAGGAAGGTGCCGGCAAACCACCTCCTCCTGTGCTTGTCCTCCATGGCCATTATGGTGGCTGTGTAGGAGACCTTCCAAGTTATGATGCTTTTACCCTTGGAGGACCATATTCTGTGAGAGGTTACAATATGGGTGAGTTAGGTGCAGCACGAAACATCCTCGAGGTAAATCCATCTTAAACATGCTTGAAAATGTTTTAACTCTTCATATGAATATGAAAGTAGCCTTCTAATTTCTAGCCTATTGGTTTTCTTCAGCTTGCAGCGGAGCTACGAATCCCTGTTAAGGGCACACATGTATATGCATTTGCCGAACATGGGAACGATCTTGGAAGTTCGAAAAATGTGAAGGGAAACCCAACGGAGGTATATAGGCGAATGGGACATGGTTCGTCATACGGTGCTGGTGTCAAGTTGGGGCTTGTTCGAGCCGAGTATGCTGTGGACAATAACTCAGGCACAGGTGCTTTGTTTTTCCGTTTTGGAGAAAGGTTTTGAGATAGTTTAAATTTGTATTCCATTTTTGGTTTAGTATAGCCGGCGGCTCTTTAGGTTGTGTGGTTGGAGAATGTTGGAGCTGTATTCTTAAGATGATTTGCTGAATCAAGTTAGATCAGAGTTATTTTTGTCTTTCAACCTTTGTTTAGTTTTGTTCCATTTTTTTTCTTGCCCTTTTTTCTAAAAAAATTTGTTCAAGGGTTGCAAGAAAATCATCCATGCTAGATTATATATATAATTATATGCTCTGCTTGAACAGGAATTCAACTTTATGAATAATTACTTTTTTCCATTGATCTTTATTTTTTTTTTATTTTTTATTTTGGCTATAATGAGACTAGAATGATTCTAAATTTTAATCATAGTGATTTTAACACCAGATTCTAATTTAGGAATTTTAATGTCATTTCCAAACACGGAAAAATTAATTTTGTCAAGTTTGGAATTCTGTACGAAACATATTTTAATCATTTAAAATTTTTAAATCATCAAATTTCATTTAAGAAAACAAAACAAATGTTTCTGGTGATCTTAAAAATAATAAAAATAATTTAAAACAATTTCAACCAATTTAGAATCATTGGAAAAGCCATAACTGTCTGTTTGATCAAATAGAATATTTGAATGGTAAAGTAGTATGTTTAGTCTCATATTGAATATGACCCTATAGGAGGAGGCTTAGGTTTCTAAACTGAGAGGGTCTTTTGGCACGTTTAATATTTTCTAAAGTGATCTATTGAAATTTGAGGTTGACAAAACTTTAAAGTTTATAGTGTCCAAAAAGGTAATGAGAAACACAATTCAAGTCATGTTCACCTGCTAAAAACGGAATAGATCAATGGTAATAAGAAAAGTTGGTTTGTTGTTTATTTGTTTTCTACCGTAACATTTACTTTCAAATTTGTAATCAATAAACGCAAACTAATTGATGGATTACAAGTATTCATTCTAATTGCTTCTAAAAATCACGTCGTAATTGAAAAATGTTGGGTTTAGGGTTTTAATCAAACTAAATATTTTGATGATAAGAAGCTCAAGTTATGGTATTCAAAGTACTTATTTCGTAGAATTTAAAAAAGATGATTCGCATGGATCGTAATTAAAAAGAAAAAGATATGAAAACAAATTTCTCCCCCGTTTAATCTCATCAATTCTTTTACCCTAGATCTAGATCCAATGGTTAAGATTAAATCCTTTTTGTTATCAAATATCAATCTTTCATTCATCCTCCTATCAACTCATTCTTTAAGCAAAAAAGAATCCAACGAACTTATTCCTCTGTTGATGCATAATTCAAGTGCTCAAAGTTCACAAAAATTGTTGGAGTGTTGTAGAGCCCAACTTGTAAACTTTCCCTATTTTTAGGTTCTGTTTGTTTTATAGAGTTTGTCATCAAACATTTAATATTTCCGTTCATTTTACATAATTCCATACTTTAAAAACCTTTGAAACCCACCTTACTTGAGTTTTTAAATACATCTAATAGTGTTAGATTATTATATCTGAAACATGAACAACAATATAGATTAATTAATTTATATTAATTTTCGATAAATTATTTAATTATGTTTAGTTAATATATATATATTTCAATTTTATTAACTAAGTAACTGATTAACATAACAATAAATTATTTTGTTCTAAATTTAATTCATCTATGCATTTAGTTGAGGACAATCGATGTCAAAATTGAACTGGACATAAATATTTAATATTTATACTCATAAAACAATACTACATTATTGCGAACTCAAGTTTAATGTTTTTTTTAAAACTCACTTTATTTTTTAACTTAGTCTATTTTTAAATATTTTTAAAATTGCATTTTAGGTTTATTTTGTTGGTTTGCATCACTGTAAAATATGCTATTAACTTGAATTGGCTACTTTGATTCTATTTGATTTTCTTAAATTAAAATTCAAGTTTAGTTGCATATTTAGAATTTCAAAATTAAAATTGGTAGACAATCCTATTCACCCCTAGTATTGCCATTATATCTTACAAAAAAAAATTATCAATTTGATACTTTTACCGCTGTAATTTCTGCTTGACTCTCAAAGATAAAAGTAAAAGTAAAGGTAATTGAAAATTTAACAATTATTATCTCTGAAGTAGAGGTAACAATAACATAAACGAGATAAAAAACAATTCAATTAAATTTGTGATTTCAACTAGTTGATTCATCAATAGAATTTTATTACGATTACATCGATTTTCATTACAGTTTGGTGAACACAACCTTAATTTGATAGACTACTTATTGAAACAAATGTTTTTTAGTTATTGCTGCGGAAAAAGGAACCCAAGGATCGTAAATTTTGAAAGTTAATGTACAAATAAATCATAGGTTTATTTATTTAGTTGTTTCTTTGTTATTATTAACTTGAGACAAACGTCATGGCAGAAAATGCACTTTTCGCAATTTAAATTCTACCTATCCTCTAAACATTCCTTCTTTCTCAATTATTATTTTTAGATCTTCATTCTCATCGATCTTCAAATCATTATATTTCTCATTATATTTTTTAGTTTAAACAAGGTTTCGTTTCATAATCATTTAGTTTTTTTGTTGAAATTAAACACATAAACACACTCATTTCGAGTTTGAAATTCTTTCTTTTCTATCTAATTTTATCAATGTTATAAAAAACCAAGCAAAATTTTGAAAACTAGAAAAAGTAGTAACGTAAAACTGTTTTGTTGAACAAAAACCTTTAAGAATTAATTCTCGAAGAACTCGAATTATTCATAGTAAAAAAAAGGATATTAACCCTGACTCTTATCACATAAATTCCCTCTCCCTCTTAAAGAAAACTCAACCTCTGAGTTGATTAGGGTGCTAGTTGGAAGGCATTTAGAGCATGATATAAGGAAACAAGTAAGAGTCATTAAAGGTTGAGAAGATCTTTGCATGAATGTGGAACATCTGCTTCGTAAGAACTATCTCTAAATTTTTCCAAAATAGAGTAGCTCCAATCTTGCTCATAGTTAATCGAGTAAGTTTAGTATAAACTATATTAAATGATGACTTCCTTGTGGATCTATTTTTCATGTGTGATTGTAACTAAACTCCACTCGTAGTATATAAGATCCCGTTGTCTTTGTTTGTCTTTATAAAGTACAGACATTGGTTATGTCTTTTTGACCATCTGTTGGTGGATGACTGAACGTATTCCAATTGTTGAAGATAAATCAACTTTATCTAAGATATTATGAAAATTGTTTATCTTTGAACATTGTGTCAAGTGGGTAATTTTTTTTTTTTTTTTGTTGTATACTATCATCTCTTGATCTTCTTCTACTCCATTCATTTTTCCTTATTTGGTCAAATATAATGGTCTTCTTATAGGTTCCAATCTTCCTTGTAAGTTTTCTATCTCGTGTGTTGCTTGGCTCAATTTTACAATCTTGGTTGAGTTCTTTCTTGATCTTTTTTTAGCAACTAAATGTATTTTTGAAGAGTTCTCGAAAGAACTCGAAGATTATAATTTTTCCTTTCTTGAATTTTTCTCGAAAGAGTTAAAAGTTTTCGTTCATTATCTTTCAAAAGTTCTCCTAATAGATGTTTTTATTTGAATGTTTCTATTTTTATAGAATTGTTTCAACCTCTAAATTGGCGTTGGGGTGGTTAATTGGTGTTCTTTGGTCTAAATCATCTAACTCTCGATCTTTATGTTGATTTCTTGAAAAACAGAGTTGGTCAAATTGTTGGATCCTTTGTTGATATCGTTGCCTTCTTATTCCATCCAAAACTATCTTAGAAATGTCATAAATGTCGTTAGAATAACTAGAATAAGATAATGATTGGTTTTTTGAGAAAATTGAACCCGGGCAAAATTAACATGTTGGAATTCTTCTTTGGAATACTTAAACAAAAACCAATAATACCTCGTTGAAAAAATTACTTTAAATTAAATAAATATGCTCATGGTCGTAGTAAATGTATTTGAAGTTTTCTTGATCTTTGAATTCAATTTTTTTTATAAAACACATGATTTAATGTTCTCATTTTGTCTTCACATATAGATACTCTCATTTTCTTCAATAATTTCTAATTCTTACAGCAATTTAAACTATAAAACTTTAGGTTAAAAGTATAAAATCTCACAAAATTTTAAAATCAAAATTTTAGGATATAGATAGACTGGAACTTTATATTGCTGATATAATGTGGGAAGTTTAGAATTATTTCATATTATTTAGCCAAAACCAAATGGTCTAAATATTAAATTTGAAAGTTCAAAATTCATGAAAGTTCTAAATATTAAATTAGATATTCTTTTTATAATGTTTAAAAACTCATTAGACATAAAATTCAAATTGCAATAATGTTGATATCTTTTAAATTTCAAATAGTTTGAGAGTATGAAGTTTATATTATATTTATAGTATGTCACATTAGCGATGTTTTAATTCTACTAAGTAAGAAATGTTTTAATCCAATTCAAAAAATAGTACGCATAACTCAATTGATATTTATGTCCTAACACCATCGGCAGGTTTGTATTTTGTGATTTGAATCTTCTATTTCTATCATATTAAAAGGAAAAGTAGAGAAGGCCTTTTTTGAGAATTAGATAATAAATTATAAACGTAGTTTCTAAATCGGTGACAACTCCTATTTCAACCAACACTTTCAAAATTTAATTAATGTACTTCGAGTTCAAACACATGAAGAGGATTGAACTACCAATGTTTAAAATGATAATTAATGCAGTCTAACATGACAATTCAATTAATTTTGAAGAAAAATTTTTCATTTCTCATACTACTTCCATTTATTGTTTAACGCATGAGATTCATGAAATATTTAAGAATTACTAGAATTTTTCCCTCCTAACAAAGCCATGGGTCAGAGCTCAAAACTTACAACAAAGGGATGGCAGGCTCTTCATGGTCACAGAGAGAACTGAGGTTTCACATTTGGATTGGACATATGCTCTTTGATAGTTCTATGAAGCTTTTTTTCTTTTTCTTTTTATGTTGTTTTGTCAAAAATTCACATGTCCTTCAGCTGAAACTGTTTGACATACAGTTTTTCTCCAATAAAAGGTTCCAAACCTAATAGGAGACAACAAGAGAGAAAGATCAATTATTAAGGGATGTAGTAAAAATCTTAAGACATCTTGCTCAGGCCTGGGAAACTTGGGGGATAACAATGCCCATAAATTGAACAGCTTTAGTCAATAAACGCCTTGACAAGAATTAGCCTTAGAATTTGATAAGAAATTTGAGATAATAGAAAATCCATCCCTGGATTATACAAAGGAGCCATGGAGCTGAAAGTCGCGGATCACCCGAAAATACAACCAGGAAGGATAAATCACTGTAATATACATTTAGCTTGCACATGGAACTGAGTGACATCTCTAGACATGAGTAAGTCTAGTTTAGGCAAAGGACAAACCAAGAAGCTGGATTTCCCAAAATAAACAGTTATTAGCCATGTGTAAATCAAATAAAGATCAAAACAAACATGGGGGATGGATATGGGGCTGTTTCTTGTCTACAATGAATAAGATGGTCCTCACTTGTATCTAATGAATGGTAATGTTTACTATTATTGATATGATTTTGTTGAGAAGTTGAATCCAGATTCTGAAGAGGAAAGAATGAAGAAAAGATTTTCAGTGGAGAGACCGTGAACTTGTATAATCATCAAGTTTCACATCAGTCATTATTAGTCAAGAGACCGAGAGGCTTCACTAGAGTACATCCACTAGAGCTTGTGACACAAGTGCATAATGAGTTGCACAAACTAGAATGAAAAATGAAAATCTCAATCTTCTTGGAGATACAGTTTCAATATCTCAAAGGTATTCAATAATGGGCAATTGTTGACTTACTGATAGACAATGTAATACTATAATTGATAGGAAATGTTTTAAGTACATGTTGCGTATCATCAATCTGGACGTCCTGTCCTCTGCTGTTTATGTCAGAGACCGTGTCGAAAGCAAATTCCTTCCAGAGTGACATCTGCAAGTGGCATGCTAATCATAAGTTAAGGTAGTCAACCAATAGGCAAGTTTGGACCAATTTAACCAAATAGAAAAACTTATAAAAGATCTTTGCATATCAAACTGAAACCAAAGACCAAGTACCAAGGCTATATTCAAGAGAACCAATCAGGCATTCATCAAAGGAAAATTAACCTTTCAACGTCATCCTAAGAAGGAGAGAATCAACAACACACATATCCATTCCACTGATAAGGATCATTTGGTGTGCCCTTTGGTACTTCTATAATTCACCAGAGGTGATGGGCAAGTTTTTCAATGTGATGAGATTAGACCATCTCTTCCCTCCTGTAACTACATTGTCATGCATCTTAGATCACACCTGGATGATGTTAACTTTTACTCAGGTTGTCATAGAACTCCCAAGGTTAAAAACATGGCGTAAAAGTAACATGCTTACTGACTTGATGCAGTTGGTCTAAAAGCACAGCAGATTATAAAAGGAAAACTCTTGCAGTGTAAGGTCAAACAGATTACAATTAATTGCATCTTCTTAGATCAAAATTGTTTAGTTTTACATGTATAATTACAATCTGACCGCAATTCATATAACTTAATCTTAAACTTTCTTAACATCCAAAGAGGGGACTGATTTGACCTAAAACGTTCAACTCCCGCTGTTCTACTGGATCCGTGCACTAAAAAAAGAGAAAATTATATGAATATGCATAGGACAAAATAACAATAACAGTTCAAATATTAATATCCACGTAGCCATTACGTGAGAAGAAAGCAAGCATGAAAACAAACAATAAATTTCTTAACAAATTTTGGCTACAATATCAAGCCATAAATTGAAGTATGGTCATTGTGGCAGAAAACGTTCATTGAGCAAAAATTGCATGTGGAAGTGTAATTTCCGCAAGAAGAAAACAGGTAATAAATCCACTGTGCTGAAGGGAAATCTTAGATTGCTTATTAGTGCTCCTTACCTGCACGATCGTTCTAGGGTGGAGACTACACAATAAAGATCAAAACAAGCACATCTAACCAACTTCACTTTCAAGAAGTGATCTGAGAACTAGTAGCGTAGTGAGTAATTATAAGCTGAAGATAAAAGTTAATTACTCAGTGGTTCAACTGAAAAAAGTAACGTGGCGTTGTTTGAAAGCTATTTATGATAAAAAGGACTTTTTGCTTTATCAGAACAAAATTTCAGTTTACATATTTTTGGTGAACTATCTCTTAAGGTTTTTTTCCCTTTTAATTTAATTTAGTTTCATACTACTATCCATTTCTTAGATAAATTATGTTATTCCTTTTGAGCACAATTACAAATATGACAATTAAATACTGTATAATATAAAAAAATTTGTAAATATAACAAAATTTAGAGAAGTCTACCACTAATCTATTGACAACAGAGCATATCAATAACAAGAGTCTATTAGCAATTCTTTAAAACTGTTATCATACACTTAATTACTAATCCTAAAACTGCTACCCAATGCAGTTACCCAAGTCATCTAACTACAGTTATTGGGAATAGTTTGAAAAACAAAATTAGAAACCTGGCGTCTTAAAATAGTCCCCAGAAGCCAATAACAAATAAGCCGTCTCTATTCTTGTTTTACTAAACATACTTAAACAAAAAAGAAAGCTTTCAAATTCCAAGAAACTCAACAATACTGCTTTCCAAAGCTAAGTTCACCATTTCCCGTGTTTGATACCGAACTTGTTGCTAAGTTCGAGAAATCCACCAATTCCTAACACACAGACTGTTCGTTAGAGACGCAAGCACCATATTAGCAGAATCCAGTCTTAGAAACAAAATAAAAATAAAAATAAAAACAAAGGAAAAAAAATTAGGACAAATATAATTCAAATAGTTTACGAACTAAGCCGCAGAAGTACAATGAATTCTGTCAAATCGATAGTATGTCAAAATTCCCAAATACCAAAGCTGTACTGTCGCTCCAGTAAAACTTAATATAACACCCAATAATAAGGTATAGCAAAAACTCAGCAAGATTAAGCATCCAACCTGAAAATTAGCCGGAATTCACTTATCATTAGTATTAGGAGGTACATGAGGATGAGGGTAAGGCACGATCGAGCTGTATTTGTTCCCCGACCAATCTCTCTGATGCATCATATTGAACGGATGCGTTTCAAAGCCAGGGTATCCCTGTGCGCTTCCCGGATGAGCTACAGGCATACCCATATAACTATGAGCATGACCAGACGCTGCCATGCCAAGCACCGGCATTGGCATCATAGGTGGTCCATACGGCATCGGAGTCGGAACTGGCAAATGCCCATTTCCATTTGCTTGCCCACTGTTGGTTGACTGGTGCAAGGTCTGCGGTACAGGCGTGGAGGCAAAAATCCGGTCCGGCGACGACGGCCCCTCGTTGGAAGACCCCTGCATCCTCTTCAAGTAAAGCCTATATTTCTGAAGATGACTCGCAACATTCTCCCGAGTCAATCCCTCCACGTTCATTAACTGCATAATAGTTTTAGGAACCGCGTTCTTAATCCCAAGATGAGCAACAACGTCCACAAATCGCTTATGTAATTGTGGCGTCCATACAAGTCTCGGTCTCTTCAAAGTCCGAGCTGATGGATCATCCATAGAATTATCCGTCCGAAGAGCCGAATCAGCCTCTTCTGCACAATCAACCTTCCTTAATTTCCTAGAATCCGACCCTGCATCCCTCTCCGTTGCCTCATCTCCTTCAACCACCATCGGATCATGATCCTGAGTTCGATCATCGTTAAACGACTTGAAATTATTCGATGAAAACGCTTGTGCTTGAAATCCACGAAGATTCGATAGCGTATTCTGCGACGCTCGATTAACATCCATAAGTGTCCGACATGGTCCGGTTGATATACTGAATGCAGAAGCAAGCTCCGGTGGAATCAAAGTCTGAGACAGAGGAGTGAGATCGTCGGCGTCTGGCAAACCCGTTTCCCATTCAAATACTCGCTCCTCGTGAGCACAGCTTTCATCTTCACCACCACCACCGCCGCCGCCGCTTTCATATTCCGCCATCTTCACCTCCTCTCCCATCCTCCACTCCAAAACCTAGGGCTCGTTCCTCTGTTTCAATTTTCAACTCAAGAACGAGATTCAATCAAAACGAAAGCAATAAAAACCTAATTCCTCCGAGGGTTTAGGGCTTCGAATTGGAGTCAGTTACGATCGAACTCCGAGAAAATTCCGGCGAAAGAAAATTGAAGAAACAAACAACAACGGAGAAGAAATGGAAGCAATGAAGAACCAAAATCAATTGGTTTTTTTTTTCTTCTTTTTTTTCCTCTTAAGATATTTGAAGAAAATAATAATTAAAAGAAATATATTTCTCTTTTATTTAATTTATTTATTGGAAAGGCCATAAAAAGTGCAATATCCGTTTCCAGATCGGCCTATTCCCTTTGCCAACGTGGACGACTTACCCAGATATTTTTGATCCGCTAAATATCTTCTTTCAAATTCCCACTCGCTCTTACCTATACCTTTCCCCCTACTCGCTTTATCTCTTCTCCACGTATCCTTCTTCAGGTCATGCACCAGTAATATCGTGACTCTCATGATTAGAAACTGGAAGTCGTGACGCGGTGAAGCGAGTTCCATTTGATTTGTTGAATTTACGGAAATGTCCTTCATTTTACAATCCTTATACGCCGTGTGATTCGCTGGAAGGCTACATGTAAGCAAAAAGGGTTTGATTTAAAAAGGGTAGTTAAGTCATTAGATGGATTCATTATTGTTTTTTGCACCGACTTTTGAACTTTAGCCTCTTTTTTAAAATTTTAAAATCAGTAATTTAATGGGAATTAGTGGACTAACCAATAGGAAGAGAGGAAATTGGGTGACAGCTGTTAATTTGGACGGAATATTGATGACGGCCCAACAAAACGGCAGCCACGAGTTTTGGCCTTACAGTACGGGAAGATTTGAGATAATGTACTTAAACGCTACAAAGAAAAAGAAAATATATTTCTTTCTTTCTTTATATTTTTTTTCTTTTATTTACCTTTTCATTTTCATGTGGTTTTTCATTTGAGCAAATTACGTTTTTTTTTTGTTACGTTTGTGTATCTTTGGGTTTAGTTCAATTTCATCTCAGTTCTGAAATATTAATTTTTAGATTTTATGTTTTGAGATTAATTTTCATTTAGCGCGTACGTTTCGAGACGTTAGAATATCGTAGTCATCACATCGATTTCGGTTTAGATCGATAAGCATTTGAAATGTTTTAAAAGTGTCTGTCAATTTGCATTTTTTTCAAATCGACACCGACCAAACTCCTCCTTGATTTGGTTGGTCAACTCGGTTTTTAAGTATACCATGCTCACCTCTGCTAGGGGATTCAAATCACATATTTCGTGGTTACTAGTATGCTCACATGTCAATTGAGCTAAGCTCTTATTCACACAAAATGCTCACTCTCTCTTTTTAGGGTTAATTAATTAATTTAAAATGTTTGTAACGCTTTTTTTCATCACTATTATAATTAATTTTAAATTTTTAATTTCATAAATATTTAAAATTAATTAGTAGATATTAACGTCAACAAATAGGATGAGTAGCGAAAAATAAAGCTTAAAAAGTGTAAGTTTTGAAAGCTAGGGAGAAGATCAAAAGAAACTTAAATTTCAAAGAAAAATTGTAACATTGTGAAATCTAAGACTAATTTTAAATAAAAATCAAAACTTTAGACTAAAATGCAACATTTTGAAACCTGGAAATTAAATGAAAATTAAATCCAAAACTGCGGGACCAAAAAACAATTTTTAATATGATTTTAACTTTGAGATTTGTGTTTTGGTCTCTAAAATCTAAAAAGATACATTTTAGACTTCGATGTTTGAAAAAATAGTCCTAAATTGTCGATTAAATTAGTTTGATGTGGTAAATTTAGATAGACAACTCTACTAACTTATATAACATGAATATTTTTTTTTAAAAAAAGTAATCCAATCTATTGCATGGACTTCATCTTTTTTCACCCTCAACACACTAACACCAAGAATGTCGTCACTAACTTGTTACTTTCACAATCGCTATCACAATAATTTTTCAATAGGCTTAACCCAACAAAAATGCCAACTTCTCCCTAAAGAGGGAATTCCCAAAAAAGCAACAATACCAAAAAGGAAAAGAAGACTAGCAACAAATAGACCAAAGAAAGTAAGAGATCAAAGACACACCAAAATGAGGCATTGAAAACGGAGACACATATCCAACACAACACAAATTGATTATAAAATATTGAAGCCAACACAACCACAAAAAGTTTAATCAGAGTTCCATTAAACTTTAGACGATTTAGGAATGATCTTTCAACCCTTTAATTCATATTCGATTAACAACTTATAACCTTAATTAAATAAATCTCGTAATAGAACTCAAATTAATAAAAATAATCCATACGAAAAATATTAATACACATATATAGTC
This sequence comes from Cucumis melo, assembly GCF_025177605.1. Classification (NCBI taxonomy): domain Eukaryota; kingdom Viridiplantae; phylum Streptophyta; class Magnoliopsida; order Cucurbitales; family Cucurbitaceae; genus Cucumis; species Cucumis melo. The sequence goes on from NC_066868.1 coordinate 1,941,123, forward strand.
CATACTTTAAATTATACATTTGTGTATATAATCAATTATACTGGGTAGGTATATATCTTTTAAAACATTTTTCCCTTTAAAATTATACATATTTTTTAAACTTACATCATTACATGGATGTAGAGAACTTTATTTTTTTTAAATGATAAAAGAGTCACTAAATAATTTAAGATGTCTTATCCAAATGGGTTATTTTAAATTAGATGACATTTTAAAATATTTTGGACCTTGCTTTAATAAAGTAATTAAATATTGTCATCCGTAGCTTGTTCTCTATTATATTATGGTTCTTTTATATATATATATATATATATATATATATATATATATATATATATATATAATAATGTACATACCCCACTATTTTATGGATGTGTGTATCAAACTTTGGTTAAATCGTTACAATATACCCATAAACTTTAGTATATAGTTTGTTAAAAATAAGAGTGAATTTTATTACTTACGAAGAATCTTAGTGAAACTAGAGAGATCTTGATCTAGAATAATTCTATTGCTTACAAAAGAACTCAGTAAAGTTCGAGAGAACTCGACCTAATCTCAGTGCTTTGACTCTTCAGCAAGTTAAACAAGTTATATCTCGTGGCTCAATCCCGATTCAATCTCGGCACGTCCAATGCTTTGTTCTCGGTCCACTCGGTGAAGAAGCGGGTTACTCCTCAGGACAATTTGATACCCCTGAATAAAGATTTTGAGATTTGTGGTCCTGCAACTAAAATCAAACTGAAAAACTAATTGGTTAGTTAGAGGTTGTTATCTTCACCGGCATTAAATAACTCTGTAATGTAATAAAAAAACCATTGAACCCAAAGATTAGAATGAGAGAAAATATTTTGTGAGAGAGGAAGAAAACCCATCTTCAAAATTTTCTATACTTGTTTGATCCTTAAAGAAGATGAAAAAAGCTATTCAAAGTGATGTATGCTCTATTTAGCCGAACCACTATAAACTTGTGTTCTTCTACTTCTCCTTGTATCTCCATAAATACTTTCTTTTAAATCATTGAAATCTGTTCGTCAAGAAGTTAGTATTATTTCTACCTTTTATATTTACTTTTGATTGCATATCTCGAGCGAGTTAAGGTCGAGAGGTTACTATTGTTGAAATCGAGATAGTGCATTTTGATTATCAAGTTTAATTATGTTTGTTGAGATTGATATGTTTCATTCTTTATCTTTAAATTTTGAACGTGACTATAAAAAAAATTATGCATGCTCTTAGAACAGTAGCCAAGAAGTTAGAGATTTAAATATCCTACCTCACGTATCGTTAGACTAAATAAAATATAAATATATAAATATCTTGTGTTAAAGTAAGTATAACTCAATAATAATTGACAATTACTACTCTAAAAAAGAGACATTTATAGGTTTCATAGTATTTTTTTCTATCTTCACCTTCAATTTAGTTATACGCTTGTTTCATAAAATCCCAAATTTGATGCCGCGATATATCACCTTACATGACTAAGGCTGTTAGCACAATAGACTTTGAAACAAAATCTATTTGAAAATGTTCTCACTTTTTAATATCTTTGTTTTCACAATCAAAACTTACTCTAGTATGTTGTACTTCAGGTCATATTTTGTAACCATTTAATTTATCATTTTTAGTTTTCTTTTAAATTAAGCATTTCTTTAAATTTCTTGCTAAATTTAAAAAACGAAGCAAGTTTTTTTTTTTGTTTTTTTGAACAATAAAATTTGACAGATTCAAAGATACATTCTTCAAACACGATTTTATATTTTTTAATTGTCTAGTTTACTCACAAACGAGATTCTAACTTGAAATATCAGAGTGAGTAACTTAACACCTTGTCGATACACAATTCTTATTATTTCCTTGATTAAATGGTATATATATATATATATATCCATTTAATTATATTAAAAAACCTTCTTTTTAATTTTCTCCAATTGTTTTTGAACTCAATTACTCTAGTTTCTTAAATTAATATCCTTATTTTTCATCTTAAAAATAATAATAATCTTTTAATCTGAAGATACATCATTTGTGTTTCTTTTCTTTTTTTATATTGATATTATTAGGTCATTTGGACTTTTTTTTTTTTTTTTTTAAATAAGTCCCATGTGACACAACTAGGGCTAGAATCAAATTTAGGGTTTAGGTCTAAACTCCCCAAACTTTAAACAAAGATTTAAATCGATAGTTTTTGCTTATTTAATCAAGAAAGATAAGATGACAACAAATTGATATTTCATCCGCCAATTAAGTTGACTTTTAATTACATTTTTAAAATTGTAATTTGAAAATATATTTTATCATGAATTCTTTCAAAAAGGAAAAATATGATATTTGCTAAAGAATAAATTTTGACACAGGAAAGTAAAGCTAAAAAAAGATAATAAAAGAGAAATCAAGATAAAGATAATATATAATAAGACAAGACATAATCTATCTTGTTCTGAATTAGAAAAAGTCATTTCCTAATCTTAAGAGAATTAAATCTCGTATCTTAATCTTAGTAAAATTAAATTTAAATCTCCCGTAAATGCACCATATAAGGTAACTTAGGCTTCTAACTTGGATTCTTCGTTTTATACATTATCACCATTTGTGCATGGAAAGCCATGTGTATTTTTCTTAGCCCAAAATTTGGCATTGGCATCCACCTAGTGGCTTTAGGTTAAATATTTACAAAATGTTTTTTAAAATTATAATTGAAAGTATATTTGATTAGCAATTCTTCCAAAAAAATTGACATGGTATTAAAAAAAATGGTAAATGATAGGTTAAAACATACATTTGGTTATTTTAATTTGAATACTTTCAAATGTTTGAGTTTAGTTTCTATACTTTAAACAAACTTAAAAATTAATTATTTCGTTAGTTTATGAATCTAGTTTTTGTACTCTGTTTCAAAAACATTTTTAAACTTTCATACTTTCGTTAATGTCATTTTCGTTAAAAGAAAAAAAAAAAAGGTTTTCAAAAATTAAGTTAATATTCTTAATATGAAAAAGAAAGTGTTAACAAAAGCCTTTAGCAATAGTATATCGCATCTCTATCTTTCATTTTTCTTCTATTTCAATCTATGTTCGTAACATTAATATATTTTCTTTTAGTTATTGGTAGTGATAAAGACTTTGTTAATCATATTTGCTGTTTAAACTAGTTTATGTATTATAAATTTACTATAAGTCAAAGTTCTTCTTTCATTCTTCCTTTTTAGTTTTGTTGAAAAAAAATGGACAAAATAGAGAAAAGAAAGAGAGCTTCTACATGAAGAGAATGAGGATTTCTATTGTGTTTTCAAATTGTTGATTTCTAATATAAGATATAACTTAAAAGAAATTCATTACATTATAAGATTGAGTTAGTGATTTGGGGTGTGAAAAGGTTGAGCAAGATAGAAAATTTGGATAATATTAGACTTTTAAATCAAGGTTATCGATACTAATTTGTTTAAAATTTAGTGAGCTTAATTTATGAATCCATTAACAAAGTTAAAACCATTTTGGAATGAATCACTGTTTGGATTAAAATATGTATTAAGAATCCACGGTGGTTGAACCCAATGTTCCACTAAATTTAGGTTTGGGTTGGACTCCTTTGAATTCGAACCCAAGTCCTAGTCACTTTATCCCTATAAGCCGAGAGGGAGACCATTTGCCTTCGCTCCATGTTTGTTGTTCGCCATAGCCAGTGATGATGTTCCCTAATTTCCAATGACCCAACTGTTCTTTCTTCTTCCCTCTTCACCAATGGCTGCTTCTTCGGTTTTCCTTCACCCTTCAACTAATGTTCGTGGTCTATCTTTGGTTGACAAGCACAAACTTCCATTCAAGCATTTCGACAAACAGGTGAAGTCCCCTTCGATCCTTCTTAATTCTCCCTTTCATCTAAGGCTTACTCCCTTAATAACTCGTCCAAATGGTTTTACTAATTCACGTTCAACAACCTCCTTGTTCTCAAGAATGACAAGAACCCTGCTTAAATGCTCATCTTCTGATGCAGTTAGCTCAGAATCCCAAAACCCATTTCTTAAACCCTTTGAATTTGTCTCTTTTGATTCATTGCAAGGTACCCTTTCTCGAATAACCCCTTTTGATGTCGTTAAGTGGTCTGGGGTGTTATCGATTTCAATTGCAGCCACGAAATGGACTTTGAATTTGTTTTTCAACCCGTTTTTCTGGATGTATTTCAGCTGGACTTGGGTGTTCTGGCCTTGGGTTGTGGCTATTACGGTGGCTGCTTATGGATTGTACTCCTTGAGAAAGCACCTAAATGGTGAATCTAACATATTCGAGCAACTTGCTATTGTTACTTCCTTGTTCACTTGGCTCACTCTTGTCCCGCCTGCTTATTTTAATGGATTCCTTGAAGGATGGCCTTTTGTGTTCTTTTTTGTATACCACTACTTCTTTTTCTTCAATGTTAGCATTAGAAAAAGGTTATATGGAGATTACTTTGTTCGTCCTCATGACCCCAAGTGGGATGTGAACATGCCAAACTTGTCTCGGTTACTGTTCTTTGTGGGTGTCATGGCTGGACATTGGTTTGCTGCGTTTGAAGGACCAGAGCTTCATCAAATTCCAGGCGGGTGGAGTAATGTGGGCATTTGGATTTTGATAGTGTCAACTCTTCTAACTCACTACAAGTCGTCATTGTATCTTGCAAACTACTCGGAGAAGGTAGTGGTGCCCACTGCTGTTGTGCAGTTTGGACCATATCGGTGGGTTCGCCATCCAATATATGCATCCACAATGCTTCTTTTTGCCACTTACTGTGCTGCCCTTCGTGCACCTATAAGCATGCTTTTTACGGTGGCAGTTTGTTCACTATATTATGGTCAGAAAGTAAAAGCAGAGGAAGCTTTGATGGTTGAAACTTTTGGAGAGGGGTATGTAGAATATGCAAACAAAGTTAGGTACAAGTTTATTCCGTTCGTTTATTAGTTTAGTTGCCATCATGGCTTATATGTAGTTACGGTTGAATTTCAAAATTTACTCCTGAGCTTGATTTAAATTTGCAAAGTGAACGTTGTATGAATGAAATTCATCGTAGTTTACCCTGCCAGGGATACAAATTTGAATAAATCATCTCTTGGTTTCTTCCCCTCCCTTTACCTCAATAATTATACTTACAATAGTATAGTTCAATTATGCTCTTGCAAAAAGAACATTGGCTTTCATCGTAGCATTTGTCATGCTGAGATTTCAAAGCTAACTTCATCAAGTTGAGTTAGTTATTTTCTTGCTGAAAATTTTGAAAATCTTGTATGCAAGGATTATTTCTGCTAGTATCATCTTAGTTTAGTGTACGGTGTACCTATCATCAATATAAGGTATTAGTTATTTCCTGCTGTGCTTATCTGAAAATGGCTTCATTAATATTTTATATCATTTGGGAAAGAACTTGCTGCATCTGACTTGAAGTTGGTTGAGAAAAGTTCAACGTGTTCAATTTTTAGTAACCTAGAAATGAATGTTCAGTTGACCTATTTGCAAGAATTTCTTGTTAGCAGTTGTAGATATCTAAAGTAGTGTACTATTTATCTATATATTTGTATTCATGCAATTAGATATGTTGTATATATGCACTTGCTAATCTTCCCAGTCCAAAAAAGCTTAATGTTCCTTAGTTCTTCTAATCCTCAGTGTTGAGTTTACTAGATCAATGTATTTTCACGAATAAACAACAGAGAAAATATAGCAAAAACAACAACTAGAATTTATTACTAAAGTTGCATTCTTAAACGCGTAAATAAACCAAAGCCTTCAAGTAAGCAATAAGAAAATTTGGATGACAAAAAACACTGGAACCTTTAGACCATCACAAAACTCACTCCTATTCAGTGGCCACAAAGAAAGCATGGTGGAGAAGGATTTCTGTGACTTCAACCAACTGATTTTGAACCGGTAGACTCCTCTTGACTATGTTATCAAAAACCAAATATGTCCTTAGGAATGATATCTCCAGCCAACACCCTTTGAAACTGATATTGCAATATCTAGTTCAATGAATTGTCCCTTTGCAGATTCGAATCTTGTTGACTCACTAATGTAATAGTTGCTATTCAAATTTTACTTCTGTGACTTGCAAGGCTAATTTATTTAGGCTTCATTTTAGATGAGTCAAGCAAGTTTTTTTGGGATAAAATGTAGATACAGAACGCCCAGTTGTTTAAGCTCCATGATTGAGAGCTATTAGTCCTGGATCACTTATCTTTTCTCTTCCTAGAATTGCTGTAGCAATCCATGTTGTGCTTCTTCTATTAAATCCTGCTTTCCTTGGTTGTTCAGATTATCACTTCTTTCTCATGGTTCGGCTTTTGACTAGTGGGATAGTGATACTATTTTTAGGAATATTAAGTTCCCTTGTTTACTCAAGGATGAAGAGCTGTTGAAATTTAAAAATTTGCTGGGAATTTTAGCACCAAAGAAGGTGGATACATTTCTGAGTTCCTTTAGGTAGTTTCACTGTGAAATCTCTCTCAAAGTATTTGCTAGCATCCTCTCCTAAGAAGGAGTTTTAGTCGGCCATTGGCAGTCCAAGCGTCATGTGCATCAACCTCCTTATTTGGGTGATGATCAATTGTCTCTTTAAATTCCTCTGTAGTCCTTCCAAGAAAAATCCTTCTAATGGCATTTTGCCCATCAGCATATCCTCTTTGCTTGGCAAACAGTGATCCTTTGCAACATTTATTCTTTGATTGCTCATACTCAAGGACATGCTGGTAGAATTTGTTGACAATATTTATAGCCAGTGGGTATTTTCGAATTTTTTCAAGGACAACGTTCTCCATTTGCTGGTTGACCATTCTTTGGCATTAGAGTCGAAGCTTATATGGTCAAACATGGTAAAAGCTTATTCTATCAGAATTTTGGTTCCAAAAGAATACGATCTTTCACAATAAATCTCTTTCTTTGTTCGACCAGTTTAGTTCTACTCATCTGAAAGCTTCCACATGGTGTTCTCTTTCTAAATATTTCTCTTTCCCTTGAACAAGAACCTACTAACCAAAAGCGAAGCAACTGGGAAGGTGCAAAGCGAAGCAAGTATTGGAAGCAATTAACACCAACACGAGGCTTGCGTAGAAACCTGAGAACCGAAAGAAAAACTACGATACTTTAGTTTTTATTATTTTTCTTATGAGTGAATACAATAGGTACAAAGGGAGAATAAATAGAATACAATAGGAGTAAGAAAGGAAAAAATTTAGGAAATAAAATCTTCTATATTATTCTTTCCAAAAATACTCTAAGCGCAAAACCCTACTAATTCTAACACTCCCCCTCAAGTTGGGACGTAAATATCAATGAGTCCCAACTTGCTAACACAAAGGTCGAAGTATGGTCTGAGAAGCCCCTTGGTGAGAACATCAACAACCTGTTGGCTCGAAGGAATGTACGAAATGCATATGTTTCCACTGTCAAGTCTTTCTTTGATGAAATGCCGATCAATCTCAACATATTTAGTTCTATCATGTTGAATTGGGTTGTTAGCAATACTAATAGCGGCTTTATTATCACAAAAAAGCTTCAGTGGTGTCTCACATTCCTGATGAAGATCTGACAAGACTTTCTGGAGCCAAATTTCCTCACATATTCCCAAACTCATAACTCTGTATTCAGCTTCGGCACTGCTTCTGGCCACAACACTTTGCTTCTTACTCCTCCAAGTTACAAGATTGCCCCAAACAAAGGTACAATAACCGGAAGTAGACTTTCTGTCAACAACAGATTCTGTCCAATTCGAGTCAGTATATCCCTTAAATGTCTTTCTATTTGTTTTTCTAAACATCAACCCTTTACCAGGTGTATTTCTCAAGTATCTCAGAATTCTGTTAACAACTTCCATATGTTTCTCATAAGGAGTCTGCATAAACTGGCTGACAACACTCACAATAAAGGAAATATTAGGACGAGTATGAGATAAGTAAATTAATTTACCTACAAGGCGCTGATATTGTTCTTTATCAACTGGAACTTGATCATCAGAGTTTCCTAGTTTACGGTCAAATTCAATAGGAGTATCAGCAGGATGTCATCTCGACATACCTGTCTCGATGAGCAAATCAAAAGTGTATTTTCTCTAAGACACGGAGATACCTTCTTTAGATCTGGCCACCTTCATTCCAAGGAAATATTTTAGATTTCCCAAATCCTTGATTTCAAATTCATCACCCATTCTTTGCTTTAGTTGACTGATTTCTGTTTGACCATCTCCAATCAAAACAATGTCATCCACATAAACTATTAGAACAACAATCTTCCCTGTCTTGGACACCTTTGTAAATAAAGTATGGTTAGAGTACCCTTGACTGTACCCTTGGGACTTGACAAAGGTAGTGAATCTGTCAAACTATGTCTCGGAGACTGTTTCAGACCATATAGGGATTTCTGGAGTTTACACACCTGCTGACCAAATTGGGCTTCAAATCCTGGTGGGGGCTCATGTAGACTTCCTCCACAAAGTCTCCATTCAAAAAAGCATTCTTAACATTTAGCTGGTATAGAGGCCAATCTTTGTTCACAACAATAGATAGCAGGACTCTAATAGTATTCAACTTAGCAATTGGAGAAAAAGTTTTTTGAATAGTCAATATCATAGGTCTGAGTAAATCCCTTTGCAACTAACCTTGCCTTGTGTCTATCAAGTATACCATCTATTTTGTATTTGAGAGAGAACACCCATTTGCATCCTATAGTTTTATGTCCCTTGGGTAGTGTATGAGCCTTCATCTCTTCCATAACAGTATTTTTCCATTCAGGACACTCTAGAGTAGTGTAAATATTTTTCGGTATTATGGTAGAGTCAAGGTTTGCTGTAAACGCTCTAAACTGTGGAGAGAGATTATCATATAAAACTAGTTGCAAATGGGATGTTTAGTGCAGGACCTGGTACCTTTTCTCAAAGCCATGGGAATGTCAAGAGAGAGATCATACTCATCAAGTTTCCTTGTATGACCCTGTTAAGCTTCATTGTTACTGGTTTCTATTCTAACCTCAGTCTCATCACCACGGTTCTTTTCTTCCACATTTTCAAGAACAGCAACATCAGACCTGTCATTCTCACTCATCGTATTATTAGTACAAGGTTCTGTAGGGTTTTCCATACCTTGGTCTCGAGGAGGTTCGAAGTTTTGGACTGGAGCCGGCGATTGACTAGTAGGGGACCTAACTTTCTTTTTTAGACTCCTCATGTAATATGTTTTCCAGGGAACTTGGTTTGTGGGTGGGATTATGGGATGAGGATCAACGTCAAATACGGTACTAGGAGTAGGTTCAATAAATTCAAAGGTGCTGTTAGACTCTTCACTCACACTCTTTCCTTGAAGATGACTAACCGGAAGTAGGGTCGCTTCTCACAGAAAGTAACATCCATAGTGAAAAAGTATTTCCTAGACGGCAGGTGAAAATATTTATAACTGCGCTGGTGAAGGGGATACCCAACAAACATACAAACCTGAGCCCGAGGGGTAAATTTGGTCTGATAAGGGCCAAAATTATGGACATAAGCGGTACACCCAAACACACAAAGAGGAACCTCAGGAACAAGACGAGTAGAAGGGTAAGACTCCTTAAGACAATCTAAGGGAATCTGAAGGTGGAGGATATGAGAAGACATTTTATTGATTAAGTGAGCGGCTGTAAGAATAGCATCTCCCCACAGGTATGATGGAAGGGAAGTGGAAAGCTGAGGGAACGAGCTACTTCCACAAGGTGACGGTTTCTTCGTTCAGCCACTCCATTTTGTAGAAGAGTGTAGGCACATGAGGTGTAATGAACAATCCTCTTGGAGGCTAGAAATTCAATAAGGTTATGGTTTTGGAATTCCCAACTATTATCACTCCGAAGAATTGCAATTTTTTTATGGAATTGTGTTTCAATAGTATGATATAAATTTTGGAAAATGGACGAAATCTCGGATTTATCTGTGATAAGGTAGACCTAGGTAAGACGGGTATGGTCATCGATGAAAGTTACAAACCACCGCTTTCCTGGAAGGACCCCAAACGTCACTATGGATGAGGGTAAACGGTTGTGTAGGTTTATATGGTTGTGAGGGAAAAGAGATCCGATGTTGTTTAGCCCGGATACACACATCACAAGATAGAGAAGAGACATCAAGTTTAGAAAAAAGGTGGGGAAATAAATATTGCATTTATGTAAAGTTTGAGTGGCCCAGTTGAAAATGCTACAACATACAATCTTGTTCAGAAGTGCTAAATTATGACGACAGTAAACTAACCTTAGAGAAACTACTACAGGAGGTATCATCATCAAGGATATAAAATTCGATACTATGCCGGACAGTGCCAATCGTCCTCCCCGAGCTCATGTTCTGAAAATAAATCGATTCAGGTAAGAAGATAGCTTTACAATGCAACTCACGAGTGATCTTGCTTATAGCAAATTGTAAGATAGTTTAGGGACATGCAAAACATTTTGGAGAGCAAAACCGTCAAAGGGAACTATTTGTCCTTTGCCAGCGATCGGAGCTAAAGAGCCGTCGGCTATTCAGATTTTTTCATTATCAGCACACAGGGCATACGAGATAAAGTGTTCAACAGAACCTGTCAAGTGATTTGTAGCCCCCGAGTCTAAGATCCAGGGATTTTTCCCATCAATGCTAATAAGTCCAAGGGACTAAGGCATACCTGACTGAGCAATGGCACCCAGGGTCGGAGTCTTGGTTTGGCTTGCAGTAGGACTAGTTGATTGAAAAGTGCTGGCATGGGTAATCTCACTAATGTAGGCACGTCCTGAGTTTTGTTTCTCGTTGGAGGACTGTTTCTTACCTCCTAGGGGACGACCGTGAAGTTTCCAACACTGATCCTTGGTGTGCTATTGTTTCTTGCAGTGCTCACACATAAGGATTGACTTCCCATTATTCTTGTCACTATCATGATTTGAGGACCGAGCGCTAAAGGCAGCGGAGTCAATGGTAGGGCAGTCAGTACACCCATGTCATTAGTGCGATCCTCTTCCAGGCTGACTTCAAAACAAACTTTTATTAGGGAGGGAAGAAGTCTTTGTCTGAGTGACCGCAAACAGTATCAAATTTGGGATTAAATCCTGCAAGGAAGTCATAAACACGGTCAGCGTCTTCAAGTCTAGCATATTGTGTACCGTCATTTGGTGTGTCCCAAACTGTCTCTCTGCACAAATCCATCTATTGCCAGAGGGGAGAGAGCTTGTTAAAATAGGTAGTCACGTCTAAGGTTTCTTGTTTGCAATTATGGACCTGTTTTCGCAGTATATACAACCGAGAGGCATTCTGTCGTTTCGAGTAAAGGGTCTGAGTTGTATTCCACAAATCTTTTGCTATGGCTGCATATAGTAGAGGCTTGCCAATCTGTAGTTTCATACTATTAATCAACATGGACCGAATAAGTGAGTCCTCCCATTTCCAGAGTCGTTCCAAGGCGTCTCCTGATGGAGGACGTACAATCTCTCCAGTTAAGAAGCCGAACTAGTGGCGACCTTCGAGGAACATCTTTATTGATTGAGACCAAGATAAATAATTTTGCCCATTTAATTTTTCACCTGAAAAATTCCCTACAGACGAACCCAAAGAGCCAGTTATATAGTTTGACGGTAAATTAGGGAACGAAGTAACTGAGTTCTTAGAATACATCGACGATTCGGTTGGTTTGGAATGTATTGAAGACTTGCCCGCTTTAATGTCCGATCTGTTCTAGGGTTGATCAATCCCGTTACCAGAAAACAACGATTGCTGTAAAGAGTCAACATACAGCAGATGCTTACTGTACAGATGTGACAGATTTATAGTTGAGGGATGCTGTCTGGAGTTCGTAGCGGCGCGGGAGGATGCGGATGGCCAGAAGGGTATGATGGTTGGACATTTGACGGTGTGTAGAGGGGAATGGACTGGGCGGTGAGATGAAAAGACGTCGGCGCGTGAGGCAGTTTCTGGTCAGAGCGGCGCGTACGGCTGCGAAACCATTCCCGTTGGGTAGATCGGCGGTTCCTGGTCAGACGGCGGCGCGTATCGCTGCGAAACCACTCCTGTTGGGTAGATTGGCGGTTTCTGTAGGTTTTGGAGCAGTTTCTTCATGGCGGTGACGGCATAGACGAGTTCAGTTTCGATCTGGGTTTCTTCTAGGTTAGTTTCTAGGGTTTCATTATTGCTTTCCTTTGATATCATATTGAAAGCAATTAACACCAACACGAGGTTTACGTGGAAATCCGAGAACCGGGAGAAAAACCACAATACTTTAGTTTTTATGATTTTTCTTATGAATGAATACAATAGGTACAAAGGGAGAGAATAAATAGAATACAACAGGAGTAAGAAAGTAAAAAATTTAGGAAAGATTTAGGAAATAAAATCTTCTATATTATTCTTTCCAAAAATACTTTAAAGGCAAAGCCCTACTAATTCTAAGAGCAAGATTTCTCTATTCAAGACTTTTGTCTCAGTTGGAATGCTTTTATTTATCCTTTGTAAGTCTTATCTTCTGTTTCCTATGCTTTTATGTTTTTTGGTTTTCTTTACCTTCCTGGACACTTGTATTTATTTTAGCATTAACCTCATTTCATCATTTCAATGAAAATTTTGTTTCCTCTAAACAACTATCCTTCTCCTGTATGGTTACTTTAGCCAAGTCAATATCTTGGGCACCTTGATGTTGCAACCTATTTTTTGCCAATGGTTGAAGCCAAGAAATAAAATGAAAAAGACATTATATCATCCATTGACACGTTTTATTAATTTCAAGCATTAAGGTGCAAGAAGTCTATGATGTGCTCCTTCATGGATTTCGCTTGTCGTAGATTCCTCTTAATGCCTCCTAAGCCTACCTTTTTGGGTTTCCACCTTCAAGGGATACTCTCTCAAACAATTGTCCCAAGAATCTACATTTACTTTCCCATACATGGCATGCCATGTTGTGATGGAAATCACACTTGTCATATTCACTTACTCATGTGGTAGAAGCTTGCCAACTCTAAATGTGATCCCATTTAAAAGAAACGTCTCTTTAAGATTCCTAAGAAAGGCTTTTTATCTAGCAAGTTTTGCTGGGTTGTTTGAGCACTTTTGATAGACTTGTTGGAAGGAAAACCTCGCTTGTGGGGCGTTTTTCCTGCATTTTGTGTCAGAAGGTGGGACCTGGACCATTTGTGGGGCTGCTAGTATGCGAGTTCCATGTGGAGCTTATTCTTGCAGGAGTTTGATGTCTGCATTGCTGGTTAGAGAGATGTGCGTGCGATGGTCAAGGAGTTCCTCCTCCATCCATCTTTCAGAGAGAAAGGCCGCTTTTTATGACTTGTCGGGGTGTTTGCAATTATATGGGTATTTGGGGAGGTGTTTGCGATTATATGGGTATTTGGGGGAGGTAAATGATAGAGTTTTTAGAGGGAAGGATAGGGACCCTAGTGAGATTTAATCATTAGTGAGATTTCATGTGTACCTTTGGGCTTTGATTTCTAAGCTTTTTTGTAGCTATTCACTGGAAAACATTGATTTTAGTTGGATCCCCTTCCTCTAGTGGGGTTCTTTTTTTTTGGGCTTGTTCTTTTTATGCCCTAAGCCCTTGTATTCTTTCATTTTTTCTCAATAAAAGTTGTTTCTATATAAAAGAAAAAAAGAACGTCTCTCACACCCCCTACAGCAACTACTCAATCCCAGGTCACATTATTGCCTTACCCCTTCTCTTGACCATAAACTCTTTTCAGTGAAGCTCTTTCATATTCATAGCCATAATTGGACTGGTTGTATGTATTTTCTCCTTTGGAGACACATATTCTCTTGCCCATGCCAATAGTAACTCCCTTTTGAGTTACTTACTTCATGTTCTTTCATGTAGGCCATGTACCAGGCCCAAACAACCCAAATACGCAATTGAGCTCTGGCAGTGGCAGGAGCTGGCTCCCTATTGCATTTATTGCTACGCCCATTGATCTTTCCAAGGAACTCTATCAATGGTTACTAGACAGATTAAGATATTGCAACAAGGAATTAAAACTTTAGTTCGAATTTAGAGACAGTCTGCTCGTTTTGGGATCGTAGTGGTCATTCTATAGGAGGCATGAGGAGGATAAGAGGGTTATGGGGATGCCTGTTTCTTCATTCCCTATGGTGCAAATACTTCAGTTTGTTCATCTTTTGCTTGGGTCTTGTGGTAGGGAGTACGATGCCATGGTTGAGGAGATGCTCCTGAATTTCCTATTTTGAAATAAAGGAGGACTTTTGTGGCAGTCTTGTTTCTTTGTCGTATTCTAAGGGATTTGATTCATGTAATTGGCTACTTTGTATAAGGGTCCTATCTTGGAAGAGTTGATCTACTGAATAGATTGGTTAAGTGGGGTTGCTCATAACTGTGGAATGTTGGGGGTGGCTTGCCGTATTATACCATTAATCTGCCCAATACACTATTTTGCCTACTTCCTCAATTAATCTAATGTAAAACAACATAGATGTCATGAGTTTCAATATGTTTATTAACTACCTCATACGTAAGTTATAATTTTACCACCACCAGTGTTATGTCCTTTTTGTTTGACTTAAGAAACCGTCCATAACATCATCATCAAGTTGTACCATCCTTCGAGAAACAATTTGTTCCAAGGAAACTTGACTATTGGTGATGGATGCAATACCTATGCACAGATGCATGGCCAATATTTGCCATTGATAAACACTGCATCTTGCCATGGATCTTGTCCTATTTTTTCATTCTCTTCCAGGCAACCATTCTTTTATAGGTTTTAAGTTCCTATGCACGATCGGACCACCTATTAGGCTACAATGATAATTTTTTGAGTAGAGAGATATTAGTTGGAATCTGTTAAGCCTCCAGGCTCCAATATTGCTAAAATACTTGCACAGGGGGCGAGAATGGAAACTCAGTTTGATAGTTAGCACATTTTTAGAGTGTGTGATCAGTATATAAATAATGCGTAGTGTTTAGGGAGGTTACGCTTTTTGTCTATGGAAAAGTAAATGGTGTGAGAGAACCAACTCTCTCCAATAGGCTGGAGTTGGAAAGCCTTAGGGCTCCTTGTGAATAAATATTACTAGTAGTAAGGCGATACCTTACAGAGTCCTTTGGGCATGATTAGATGAACCTTGTACCTGCAGCTATTTATTAACTGGGGATATAGATTCTGGCTTCTGTAACAATCTTCTTGATTCTTGGAGGATTTTCTTGAACTGGTTGTCTAATGACAGTTGGATAGTACTCTTGAACCACAATTGTGGATGCACCGGTTTCATTGGATGGGAGTTGAGTCGAAGTACAAGAATTTGGTCAACCATCTTTGTTTAGACAATTACTCTGTTAGGAGAAACACTTCAAGCTTGTTTGTTCTGTGCCTATTGATGAATTTTCTCCCTAACATTGCAGTCTCCCAGGATTCCGAATTTCAGTTAGTTCCATAGTCATAAATGAACTTCTGTTTAAATTTCTTTTTGGGTTTAGTTTAATTTTTATTTTTAGTTTGTTACTGTTATTTTTCTTAAAGAAACAGTGTCATTCTTTCATTGAATAGTAGTGTCAACAGGGTATTTGACATTAAACAACACAAACAAATTCAAAAATTTTGGAGAGCTATTATAGACTCTTTTATATTACAGAATTTGATAAACACAGTCTAAAGCCTATAAAAAAGATTTATGGTTGAAAGACTTCAAACTTATAACTTAACCTACTCTACTTCGTCAATCCATTGACAAAGGCATCGAAGCTTGTTATGCTGGTACTGTGTGTGTATAGATTTTACTTCGAGAGTAAAGGGTTCGAAGTGATTATAGATTTTAAAATTTAACTATGAAAGGGTTCTTCAAATCCATAATCAATAGAATACCAGAGGAACATATAAGGATGGCTATCAAATAATCCCTCTCTCATCCAGTTTAACCACAACTATACTTGACTAGAAGGGGGCACATAGAATACCAGCTTTTCGTTGTTGTTTTTCTCCTTGGAAATCTGTCGTACAAAGTGTATGTTAGATTTTGAATCATCATGGTTCGTACATGCATCTCTAAGCTTTAGCAAACCTTCTGATGCCGGGGGGGGGGGGGGGGGGGGAGGGGACTAAGGAATCTCATGTTGACCATTTTTTTATATGTGGAAAATTGATTGCTCTTATTGACTTTTTTGTTTCCTCTGCTAAAAGAATCTAGTATATATTCTGTGGGCTGTGCATTACATTTTTATTTGTTTTTGTGTTCCTTATGGTTGCATGTTTTGATGTAGGCATGTGTGTTAGAACTTAACTTGAATTCTGGACTGTTTGGAATGACTTCTTAATCACTTTGAAAATCATTCTAAACATTGAGTACTTGTTTCTTTAGGAGCTTATGTTTTAGAAATTGACGAGTCTATATGTTGGGAGCCTAATACTTTTACAATGATTCGCTTCAAGGCTGTTTATGGGAGTGCTTGATAGTGGAACTTGGAAAAAGCACGTTAGGGGTTCTTTTGGCCCAAACACTTACCTAAAAAGTACCTATATACATTTTCTTTTTTAAAAAGACTGAATACTTTTTATTTAAGTGCTTATGTCAGCACTCCTAGATGCATCTTTAATACCTCTCCTTGGTATGAATCTCATTCTTTATCCTGCATTTTGTCATCATATCTTACTATGGCCACAACATTAGTGTTGAAGTTTCAACTTTTGCCTTTTGTTTAATCAAATAGCCCTTGGAATCCTTCAATCAGTCTACTTAAGGAGAATAGAAAGAGCCAGCTAGTTATGAACTTCTGATTCTTGCCTAAGTAGTTGCTCATCCTTTTGCCTATTGTTTAATCGACAGTTCTCGGGATCCTTTTACGAGTCTAATTCATTTCTATTTTGCTGCTAAGTTATCCCAAGTTCTAGCTGTTTGTGCCGCCGTAGATAAGTGGAGAATGGTTGCAAACGACCCCCATCACAGGCAGAAAATATTCTCTTAGATTTACTGCTTTGGCGAGGTTGATTATTTCATGAATGACTTTCGACTCTTTCCTCACAAGACAATGTCCTACCATTTTCGAAAATGCTTTGAAAGCACATATAGCATGTGTGATTTTCAAGTTCTGCATTTTGGTGGAGTAGGCCCTAACACTATAATGGTAAAGAAAAGATGTTTTGTTGAATCCCCTAACTTTTATCCACCTCACTTTGCCTTTGATGGCCAATCCTTTTAGGAGTAACGGAAAATATCAATCCATCTTTGATTTGCTCCACATATTTGCAATGTGGAAGTCAATTGCAAGTATTTCATACTATTCAGTACTCGACTCAGTGTTCAAATTGCAATCGAGCAAAAATCACCATCGATTGTCATTTCAATCCTTGTTCAAATTCATAGCATATCGACATTGCTGATTGGTTATACATTTTTCTGGCTATTGTTCATTGTTAGGTGATATATCCTAATTTATCTCATTATCTTCCCCTTCAGCTCTCCCTTTTGGTTTCTAGCACTAAATCAAATCAAAGATTTTGTTTCTGTGCTTCCCTATTCTTGTCATTTAGGAAAAATTATAACCAAAAATGTCAATACGGGCTTTCATCTTCTCGATATCGAAATGATTTTATAGCAGTGATTTTGAATCTTCAGCGTACAAAGGTTAAAAACCTCTCTATTCATTTCCATTTGATATGACCATATCTTTGTGTACAATTGTTAGATTCGCTGTTGTCAAACATCAAATGTTGAATCATTTCAGGGATGGCTATGGGAAATCCAAAAGTTTGTTGCTGCCGCCTCTGCTAGCTTTTTCAATGAATGAATGATTCACTAAGTCACATGGAATTTTATTTTTCCTTCAAGTTATAATTTCTTTGTAGGGGCCCTCGCAACTCAGACTTCATTTCTTTATGACCCCTACATTAAATTATTGTACTATTGTCTAACATATCACCAAATTGTACATTCTGTAATCTACTCGACATATATCAATCAACCGATTTCGAGTTTGCACCAACAGCGTAAGACCTTTCAAATGTTACAAATCAGTAAATATATCATTTTTCTTCTACATCTAAGGAGATTCAGACCATAAATCTTTTCAGTAGTATATCTTTATGTTAGTTGAGTTATGCTTGCTTTGATTATTACTATATGTCGTTTGTCTTCAAAGCTTAACAATTTTCTTTTGGTCGTATTTTAATATTACATCATTATTTGTTTTATTGAGGAGACTTTTTTAAGCAACATTTAAGAGAACTTGCCTACGTTTGGAACAACCGATCCAACTTCTCAATATATATTATATTGATAGATATATGAGTTGCTTTCAATGAAAGAGAACTAATAATACCATTTAACAAGCAAATATTAAAAACAAAATTAAATAAATTTCAAATATTGCAAAATCAATCAAAATATCTATTTAGGAAGTACTGTGATATACAAATAGTAGTCTATCTCAATATATTAAAATTCATCATAAATATATTATGATATTTTTATATGTTTATAAATATTCTTAAAAATTTTGTTATTTAAAATAATTTTCTTAATAGATGTTTGAAACTTTCCCGAACGAAACCAACATATAAAAGAATATACTTTAAAGTTAGAATCCAATTCAAGCAATTTCATATGTTTTAATTTAATCTATAGAATTGGATTTAAAGTCGCACCATCTTTATAAAATTCTTTTGATGAATCAATGAAAAGTGAATCACTACGTAATTAAATTATTTTCTAATTATTGTTATTATTATCAAATGGTATATATATCAATAACAGTGGAAATAAAAATGTCAAAATTGAAAAATTGTCAACTGCAGTTAAGATAACCATTAAGATAACCATAACGATGACTATAACAATAGGATGTAACTTTCAAGCATAATGGAATTGAGAACCCACAACCCATCAATTGAATTACTCTATTTCACTACAAATTTGGATAGGATTGCACTATTTCACTACAAATAAACCCCAAAATTAAAGCAATAGAATGTGGTCCATTTCCTTTTATTCCCATTGATTTATTGCATTTCCACTAAGGCAAGCGTGACCTAAAAAACCCACCTATTGGCGTGGTGAACCGCTTGGCTATATCTTAAAACCAAACGATGATACAAAATGAATGGAGGTAAAAGAAACATAACCTTATCAGAATAGAAGAAACCGTTGGAGGGCCAAAATTAAACAGCATGTTAAAAACAAACAAAGTTGATTGACAGATATTGTCTCTCTTTCAAATACAATTCATAATAACAATGATTGTAAGTTCCAAAAATGCCTTAATCTGAATGGTAAGCGACTAAGAAAGGCCTACAATTCTGATGCCCTGACACAACACTACGTGGAATTCTAGGGAGCACACCGTACTATGATGTTTTATGTCTCCAAGCACCACCCTTTAAATATTACTTTAGTCTTTTGTATTTTGGATTATTTGAATACTTTTACTTTTTAAATATTTATGTTAGATCCATTTTGATCCTAAAACTCCAGTCAATTTTTTAAAAGTATCGACTTTTAAAGTATGATGATAGAAATAAATCAAAATTGAAAATATAAGGATTAAAACAAATATTTGTAGAACAAAACCCAACCCAAAGTTGTATTTAAACCTTATTATTATTACCTCCTCGTGGGTCTCGTTACAGCAGGGCCAAGCTTTGTCCTTTGGCCTTTCACACTTCAAAGAGGGGGAGGAGGGCCTGCCTTGTGGAGGGGTCTCAGCTCAGACAGACAGCCACATATCAACCAAAATCAAAGCAAAGCCAACCTTATCCATGATTCTTGACCACTCACATTTCATCCTCAAAGACCTCGAAATTTTCTATTAGAAGACGGGTTTCCTTTGTTTTTCCTCATTGAATATAAACATACTGAAGTTTGAGGCTCAATGAACATAACTGCTTTGGCAATTAATGCAAAACGAGACAAAAAGGTAGTACACAAAAAGAAAAAGTTAATAATTAATAATACACAAGGATGTTAATAAATTGGAAAATGGTGTTGAAGATGGGGGAATAAAAAAAAAAAAAAAAAAAAAAGACAAAGGACTACTCGTGCTCTTTTTCTTTTTTTCTTCTTTTTTTCTTTTTTTTTTTCAGCTTTCAGCTTGTCTAATGATAACTCTGAATATTGTTCATCAATTCTAAGAAGTAAACTTCTTCTTCCTTGGATATACTTTTATAGGTAAGCCACCTTTTGGTACAGGAAATGGACCGTATTGTATTTCAGATTCCTCTCCCACTACTTTCCATCTGATTCCCCAAACAAAAACAAAGCCAGAATTAGCTAATCTCACTCAGACATTTTCACAAACTTCCTAACAAGCATTACCAGAGACATCAAAATTCAACCGTGATATTTTCACATACACTTGGTATTCAGATTAACCAAACAACTAACTAATCCACCAATATAATTCAGTCAGATATTTTGAAGCCCACATCATAAATTCAACAGTGACATTTTCACTAACGCTTTACGGGCATTACACAGAAACCCCATAAATTCAATGGTGACATTTCCACAAACAGTTTGATAAACATCAAAATCATCAAATAACGTAAAACCCAGATGAAAAGAATCAAAATCGCTACCACTGTGTTGAGGGATTGGGTGTGGATCAGGAAAAAGGAAAAAACATGAGGTGTAAAATGTTCAAACGTGGAGATGGAAGAAATAAGAGAGAGAATTATGATTATGTTTCCTTACAGCTGGCTATAGCGGCTTGTTTTGTCGCCATGGGGCTGAATCCTTCACAGCCCAATTCTCCTACATTAGCATCTCTTCTTTTGACAGAGAAAAGTATGAAAGAGAGAAAAGAGAGGATGAAATCAATGGATTAGGGTTTGGGATATTTTCAGACCAAATGATTGGAATTTTGGGAAATGGAATCTTAGGGATGTAAACTTATGGTATGCCTTGTGGGTATTCGAGTCAGCTTAGACGTGCACAACTAAAATTCCACCAATATATCCCATTTATGAAATAAAATAGATTGATTTATAGGTTTACTAATTGAACTATTAAAAATATTTAATACATATTAGAAGAAAGATATACGAAACATCTTTGAACGTTTAAGAACTATAAATTTAGAGACCAAAATTTATATAAATCAATCAATATGTGAGTTGAAGAAGTAGTGATTTATTCTTAGATACCTAGTTAAAAAACAATGTTCAATTTTATGAAAACTTTTTGTTGCCAATTTTTTTAATACTAATACTAAGATTAAGGATCATTAATTTGAAAAAACTTTCAAAAAAAAAATCAACCAAACTGACCAATTCACCATCTTTTGTTCTTTGAAGGTTAAGATCAGTTTAAACATTTACTAAACGGACCATAGTGATTGATTTGATGATGGTTTGGTTGAAAAATGACTCCAAGTTACAGACACTGACCCTACAAAAGTAGTTTTCTTTTTCAAAAGTAAAAGTACAATTGAGGTAAGGATTTGAAACAAACATGTCTCCTAGGAAAAACATTCAAAATAGAAAATTGAAAAAAAATATTTATACTTGTAACAAAATAAAAGAATAAATTTAGTCTTTTAACTATTCTTTTATGTATGTAAAATTATATGACCTAGGAAAATACAAATAACAAGACAGAGAAAAAGTCATAATGGTTAGTCAGATACATACGAAGACATGTCACTTCAATTTAATAAATTATTTTTGGATAAATATTAAATATAATCAATCAACAAAATAAAACTACTTTAGAAAATTTCAAGCATTAATGACTAATTTAATCTCACACACATATATAGAAGAAATATCAAACACTTTAACCATCCTAATTGAATCATATATTTAGCCACAAAAAATTCAAAATTAAAGATATACGATGAAGAAAACATTAATTATCTTATAATCATCTATCAAAAGTAGAAATCATAAATATATGAATAATGAGGAAAATATATTATCCAATAAACTATATATAATTCATGGATGTGTTATTGATGAAAGGCAAAGAGAGTAGGAGGTGACAAGCAATAAAGAAGTTATTGGAAATGTAATATTATGTGTGTGTTTTTCCCTTTACTAAGATTTGATGCATGCATGCCACGTGTACTAATGCATGCAACCAAAAAGAAACAGTCCTACTTTGTTTTCTCCAAGAAATTTAATATAAAATATTTTCGTTGTATTCGTGTTTAAACAATCTTGCATCTGAATGATCTATTAATGATAGTAGTTTATTTCTGTATGTTTGGGATAGACAATTGATCGTTTAGATATCGTTATACGATTATTCAAATCATATATTAATATCGTTTAGATCCTGTACCAAGAAGAAAAAAAATAAGATGAAATAAGAAGAAGAAAGAAATTCTAAAAAACGAAACGAAGAAATCACAATGAAGAAGGAAGAAGTGAGAATATAAAAAATGAGAAATGATAATGTGAAGAAATTAATATGAAGAAGAGAAATAATAAATCATAAAAAAAATAAATAAATAAAGTAAAAAATTATTCCATAACATTCCAAACAAATCAAAGACAAATTTAAAATTTATAAAAAAATAATGATGGCTACGTCAACCTTACCAAAATTGTTAAATAGACGTAAATATTTTTAGATTTTATTATATTTAAATAAATTATCTCCATTAAAAATCAATTTTGTATTCAATTTTAATAATACAAAATTGTATTTAAAAATGTACACACTCCTTTTTAGAAGTATACAATTTCACTAATTAAAATCACTTACAACCATATTAGGAGTCTTTTTAATTTGATAAAACAATTATAAATAGTGTGTTCAACACTAAACACTATTTATGAAATTAATATATTATTAAATTATATAAACTATAGATAGTACAAGTTTTAATCAATCCAACTAAGTTTTAAAAATAAATTTGAATCATTACAACTAAAATATTCAAACATAAATAAAATTTCAAAACCATTGTCCCAATATCCAAAACTAATTTTTTTTTTTAAGATTTAAAATTATTTTTTAACTTCAAGGAAGAGAAACAAAACCTACCAAACCCATACGAGATGGTAAAGGTAAGGGTGGCCTTTTGGATAGGGAAAAAAGAACCATCTGATAATTCTTTTAAAATAATCTAAGAATATAATAAAGTTTATTGTTGATAGAATATATAGTCGAATGATAATTAACGATGATGATAGATTAAAACAAATTTTGCTATATATTACTAATTCTCTGAATTTTGTTTTGTTTTTCAAGAATACGCCAGAAAGAGAAAGAGAAGGGAAGAGAAGAAAAGATAGGACAGATTTAGTTGAAATAAGGAAGGGAAAATTGAGAGGGGGAGCCTTTGTATTTTAAGGGGTAAGGTGCCCTTAAAAGGACCACAGTTCCACAGCTTAAGGAACACTAGAGGAAAGGACCACTAGCCAATGGAAAAACATCATTTGACTCCTTGTAGCCAACAAATATACCTAAACCAAAAATAATTCAAAAAATAGATCCCTCCTTTAATAACCACTTGGTTTTTTTTAAAATTACTTTGGGATTTTAGACATCTCTAAAAAAAATCTATCAAGTCATAATTCACCTAATGAAGTATGATGGTTCCAAAATATTCGGTTGAGTGAAAATAAAACTAAAAAGAAGTTATTGAAAGAACTAATAAGGAATATAACAAAATCCTCAAATATCTTCACAGTTGCATGATATTACTTTCTTTAATATAAAATTCTAAACAAAGAAGAATTCCCACTATGATAATTATTATCATTTATATATCAACTTTATTTTCACCCATACTAAAAATTGATAGTGGGTATTTAAAATTTATATCTATTAAATATTGAATAGATATATAATTGAAGTTTATATAATAAAAAGGAAAAAATATATTTTTTTTTATCCCTAAACTAGGATATAGTCTCTATGCTTCAAAATATAACACATGATTTTTAAGTTTTGAATTTAATTTCAATTTAGTTTCAAATAAAATAACACATGATTTTTAAGTTTTGTGTTTAATTTCAATTTAGTTTCAAATGTTTCAATTTTAAATTTTGTTTTCAATTTAATTTCAAGATTTAGGTTTTCTAAATATATACTTATTTTCCATCAATTAATTAAAATAATATTTTCAAATATAGTAAAAAAAATTGAAACTACCTTCAAATTATTGCAATATATGTATTAAATTTTTTATAGTCTATTTGTGCTTTCTTTACTATATTTTATAAATAGTTTTAACTTTTTTATTTATTTATAAAAATTTCCTTTCCGAAATTAAATTTGAACTTTTACTTCATAGTTACTTTAAATTAATTAATAAAAATTAAATTAATTAATAAAAATTGACATCATTATTAGTAAGTTTGTATTCAATAAAAAATTGAGGTTAAAAAAATATAAAGTTATTGAATTATAAGAATAAAATTCTGATACTCAGAGAACCCTAAGTTTTAGGATAAAAAATGTACTTTACCCTAAAAAAGTGATGTGGGAAGAGAGGGAGAGGGAAGAAAAAAAAACCTGTAAGTGGTGGTGAGGTGGTGGAGAAGAACAAGCATTTCAAGCTTAGCCATCTCACTGCCTGGACACGAGTGCACTCCATTGCCAAACGGCATGTACGTGTTTGGTCTAGGTGGCTCCTTTTAACCCCAAAACAACAACAACAACAACAAAAAAGAAAAAAAGAAGTTAAATATTAATTCAGAAACATCTAGTTTAGAAGGTAGAGTTTTACAAAATCTGGGTTTCAAGAAACACAACCACTGATTACGTACGTCTAAATAATAATTAAGTCATCACTATATCCAGTACATTTTGATTCGTTCTAAGCTACTATTTAGATCTAATGAGACTTTAAGTTATATATACGTTAGTCTTAGAACGCAGCTCTGTATATATAGATATATGTGTGTGTGTGTTCGAGGATAACGTAATAATATGCAAATTTAAGGTACTTGAAAGGATTTTCACTCGTATAGTTACATCAAAGGATGGAAAAGTGAGGATGGGCTGGTCGAATAATAATTTGTAGAGATACCCTACAAAGGGAAGTACCTCACGTGATATGACAATAAAAGAGAGATTTGAAGTGAGAGGGAATGATGAATGATATAAACATATATTTGCTTACACATATATCGAAAAGGACATGGGGATGTGTTTAGATAATAGAGGTATTGATGACCTTATATTTAGATGACCCAACTTTATATACACATTTTATAGTTTCTTCATTTATTTTAATTATTTAATTAATTATAATATTATTAATATACAGACATAAAATTGGATTTAAATACTATTTCTCATCCTACGTACTTCTAATATATGTTTGACCTTTGTAATTTTCCAAATATTTACTTTGGTCGAATCATTTTGATTTTGGTCCCTCGATTTTATACGAAGAAATCAAAATAATTGTCTTTTAATTGATGTGGAAAGTTTATAATTAATGACCTAGTTAAATAAAATCTAAAAATACAAAAACCAACATAATATTGAAACAAGAATTAGTTTATATCAAAACATACGTGTTTCTAAAAACTCGAATGTCAAAGGACAAATTATAGTTCAAAATTCAAGTACTAATAAAAAGATTAACCCTCAATTATATCTTCTAAAATCTTAAAAGAGAAAACATGTCTATTCTTCAAAACTAAAGTACTAACAAGACAATCACACAATACACGTATTCTAAAAAACTCTAAGACTAGTAAAGGACCAAATAAAGTTATTTTCAAAACTGGAGGACTATGATGCAATAAAGAAAAGATATAAGGGACGGTGTGTGTGGTACCTCGAATCTTGAAGGATCAAAGTTGTGGGGATGTGGGAAAAAATCAGGAGAGTGATGAATGGTTCTGAAGAGTGGAAGAACTTTCCATCCTTTGGGTATTAAATATCCTTCAAATTCAACTTCTTCTACTGCTTCTCTAAATGTGAACGACACTACACTTGCTCTTCTTAGGGTTTCTAAGATCACCTATATACATATAAACATATTATACATCAAAACACTATATCACATACCAACCTTATTATTCTAATTTAAACTAAACATACCCGACTAGTGAAAGGCATGCGCCTTGTATCATCCCATGAAAGCCCACGCTTCCCTTCGCACAGTTTCCTTTCATAAATTGCATCTTGCTCCTTCTGAAGTTAGTTTAATTAAAAAAATAATTTACCCAAAAAGTAAAAGTAAAAGGTAAAGAGTAAAGAGTAAAAGTTGTTTTTTTTTTTTTTTTTTTTTTTACCTTAACAGCTTCTAGAAGGTGGTGATTGTCATGTAAATATTTAAGGATCCATGTTAATACACTTGCTGTTGTGTCTTGTGCTGCAAATATTACTCCTATTATATTATCTGCTATTTGAGAATCACTTAGCTTCTTTTTCTCTTCTTCCTCCCCACCACCACCGCTGAGTAGCACCGCCAACAACCCACCTCCATGCTCTTTGTTCCGCCGTCTCTTCTCTATCATTTTCCCCAATGTTTCACTCAACACCTTCCTTGCCTAATTCAATGAAATAAAAAACCCCATTTCAACTTTCAATAATAAAAACATATATAAATCATCCTTCTTCCGTCGGATTTGTATATTTTCAGTTTTGTTAGCGAGCTCATGTATTTTATAAAAGTAATGCATGTATTTTGTAAAGATTTTGCCGACACCTTCATTGCTTTATGGAAAGGCGTTCCGGGAAGATCGAGAGGCATAGAATTGTAGCCTTTTTCAAGACATTGGTACAAATGCTTGATTCTCTCAATTTCCAAATCTTGTTGATCTCCGAAAGCTGATATCATCGCCACATCAAAAGCAAACTGAAACCCAAGAAACCAAATACATAGAAACTCACATTTCATTGTTATACAAATAATTTTTTAAATACTTGGAAAGTCAATAATCAATCGAACTATATAGAACAAGAGATTAAATTATGATTACCCTTTTCATTTGTTGCAAGGTGTTGATTTGGGAGTTACTCCAAGAGGGGAGAAGGTGAAGAACAATGTTCTCAATTTGAGAAATAGAGTGTTTAATGGCAGATGGCAAAAAGGAAGATTGAATCAACTTCTTAAGATAAGAATGGTAAGGACCTTGATGGAAAAACAAAGCTTGAGGACCGATCATTTTCTCTTTACTTGGTGGATAAGTTGGCTTGAACAAATGAGCTTTACTCACAAGCACTACTCTTGCAGCCTTTGGACTTGAAATCATCACACACGGACAACCCAATATATGTGTCTTAAAAACATCCCCATATCTATGCAACAACAAACAAACAACAACAATTCAAAACTCCAAATAGAAAAACGAAGACATACTGTCTTGAAAAATACACGTAAAATTAGAAGGTAAAATTTTTCCCTGAATAAGGGTTTTATTTATTTGTAAATACCTTTTTTGTCTAATGGAAAAGAAGGAGTTTGGGTTTTGGGTGTAGAGTTTGAAGGTTTCGCCGATGTAAGGCCAACCCATGGAGCCGGGTGGGAGGAGTTTGTGTTTGGGATGGCTCCATTGGAGGCAAAGGAGGAGGATAAAGAGACTAAACAAACCAAGAAGAAGAAGCATTATTGTTATTAATATTGTTGTTTGTGTGAAGATGGAGAAAGAAAGGAAGTTGTAATTTTATGAAGAGCAAAAGGGGTGTGCAAAAATGGGGATTTTATAGAGGTGGAAGATGAAGAACAAGAAGAAAGAAAGAAGAGA
Source organism: Cucumis melo (assembly GCF_025177605.1). Classification (NCBI taxonomy): domain Eukaryota; kingdom Viridiplantae; phylum Streptophyta; class Magnoliopsida; order Cucurbitales; family Cucurbitaceae; genus Cucumis; species Cucumis melo. The sequence goes on from NC_066868.1 coordinate 1,968,725, forward strand.
GAGTGGGGAGAGTGTTTGGTTTGAAGACAAGTGTCACCAATATTGCACAATAACACTTTATTATTGTTTATTTCTCAGGCCCTTTTTAGAAAAACAAAATTAGTCTCTCACATGCAGGAGAAATTATTCAACATATCTGTGCTATAATGTGACTCACAATTATCCATTGTATTATGTGAGAGAAATATTTTGAATTCATATCTAATTGAATTGGTTACATGGTTTTTATAATATTCTTTTGGGGGAAAAAAAAGAAAAAGAAAAAGAAAAAGAAAAAGAAAAAGAAAAGGAGTTAGAAGCTATAATTAAGGTTTATATTTTTTCAAAATCATGATATTTATATTAATAGATTGAATTTTCTTTAGGTCTATTTTGATAAAAAAAAAAAAAAAAAAGCTGTTTTTGTTTTATATATTGTTTTCAAAATCTAAAGAAAAAAAAATTAATAACTTGTTTTTTTATTTAAATTTTGGTTAAATTAAGAACGAAGAAAACAATCATTAAGAAGTGATTAGAAAATAAGTATCATTTTCAAAATTAAAATTTAAAATCAAATGATATATTCAACCAACATTATTAATTTCTATAAATTAGAAAATTTAATGTTTTTTGTATAATTTTTTTATATATATTTTATTTCAATAATACCATATATATTTTGGTTCTTGATTTGATAAAATAACAAATTTATCTATATATGTGGCCTAAAATATATATAGATCCACATGATGCTAGGTAAGATCTTTTGAAAAAGTTATAAAAAAATTCAAATTATCCATTGTAACGCCCCAACAAATTCGATTTTTTTGTTCATTGTCATTAATATTTAAGTGTGGTTATGGAAAATTCAAATTTATTGGAAGAACCTCATCATTTTGAAATTACGATTAAATAAGGTTTGGAATCTTTATTTTGTTTAGATAATAAGTATTTTATTTGGAAATAATTGGTGAAGTTATTATTAAACTAAAGTTGGTTGGTTAAGGGAGAAATGTGGGTACCTAGTTGGGGTTAATAAGGAAAGTTTCAAGAGATTTGGGAGACATAGGAGGTGGTTGGTTTTCAAATTAATTAAAGGAAATAGAAAAAAAAAGAAGATAATTTTCTTATATAAAGTAGCTTTGGGACCCGTGCATAAGAAAAAAAAAAGAGAGAGGAGCAATTAAAGTCCTTCTTGAAACCCTAGCCGCTGAAACCCTAGCCGCGACCCACGCCACACGCCCAGCCGCGCCGGAGATTTCAAACCGAGTCAAGCCACCGCACGCCTAGGAATAGCTACGCACGCCGCGCCGTGTCTGCAGCCGGAACTCGTCGCGCCGCTTCGATCTGAGGTAGAGCAGCCGAGCCGCGTCGCGTCGCTCCGATCAAGCGCTGAGGAGCCGCAGCGGATCCGTCAGCCAGCCGTGTCCGCAACGCCGTCGTTCACACACCCAACCACGTCGCGCCGCCTAGATCCGACGCAGCGCAGCCGGAACGTCCGTCAGCCAGCCGTGTCCGCAACGCCGTCGTTCACACGCCCAGCCACGTCGCGCCGCCTAGATCCGACGCAGCGCAGCCGGAACGTCCGTCAGCCAGCCGTCGCGCCGACTGAAATCCAGCAGCCAATGCCTCGCGCACCTCCAGCCGTCGAACCCGAGCCCGGAACCACTCCACGTCCGCTCGTCCGAACCCGAAACCGAACCCGCGTCCGTGCCCACACGTGCCCAGCCCTCTCCGCGTGCAAGCCGCGCCGCGCCGCCTGCACTGCAAGCTGAGCCGCGCCTCTTGGCTGTCGCAAGTCGAGCCGCACGCGCAAGATCCCTGCGCCAAGCCGAGCCGAGCCGATCCCTGTTCTCTTTCCAGCTGAGCCGCCAAGCCTAATTTGGCTCCTTCCACCTAATTTTGGGTAATTAAATTAATTATTTTGGCATTACCCAGTAAGACTCAATGTTTTGGACACTAATTAATTTAATTTGGAACTAAATTAAATTATTTTCCTTAAGGGACTTCTTGGACCAAGTAACTGCTGCAGCGTGGGATTTCTTCAGTAGGGGCTCGAGCACTGCAACCTCTTTCTAGGGTAAGTCATTTCAAATGAGTCTTGAACCGTTAGTCGTTGGTGACCTAATTACGAATTTTGGCATATTAAACAGTTAGGACCTCGTCGCTTGGAAAGCATACTGCCTCGCGGTTAGGACTCGTCAAGTAAATCTCCAGGTAAGAGATTCTACTACTAGCTCCATGTTTAGAATTATGAGGTCACGTATACCTTCAAATGTGCATGTTGAGGACTAGACTGTACGATGCATGAAATCAATGATAGTATGATGCAAATGATGATATGGTTATATTATAGCATGTTGTTGTGATGACGAGAACTGTTATGGCTGTACGATGGGTGTCGAGATGGAGAGTGTAATGATGATTTATCTGTTATGTTATATGATGACGCCATATGTATGTATATTGCGATTAGGGTACCTGTTAGCTTAACCTGTTAGAGTCGTACCTGCATGGGTGTCCTTCGGGATCACCACCTATTTAGGACTGTGCGGTCCGACGGGACACCAGTCTAGCATGGATATAGATATGACTCGAGTGACTCGACGGGGTCGTCGCATCCCGATTGTCCTAGGTGTCCCCCGGGGCACCGAAGACCAGAGTTACGTTCTTACGGGAGCGCATGTTGCACGTGTTCGGGAACGTGCCAGAGATTGGGTACCAGTTACAGGACTCTGACAGGAAGTTAACAGGCACCTAGTGGGACTAGTAGTGGGTGCCTTACTGAGTATGTTATACTCATTCTCTTCATGTCATGTTTTCAGGTAGAGGACGAGGCAAGGGCAAAGGCAAGCTGGCGAGCGACCCGAAGTGACCGTGGCGAGCCATAGGGACTCCTGCTTCCGCTTATTCTTGTTTTTGACTTTAGTACCTGAGTTTGAGTATTCTTCATTATTTACCATCTTTTATGTAGATAGGGCCCGAGTAGGACTTTAGAACGCATTTCATTTTTTGCATAACTACCTTGTTTGGATTCTCATAAATAAAATTTCTCAAACCTTATGCGTTTTACTAAATTTTATGACTTAAACCACTTGTTCTATATTTAGTAATGACTTCGATTCAGTATAAGGAGTTGGGTCGTTACAATATGTGGCCTAAAATATATATAGATCCACATGATGCTAGGTAAGATCTTTTGAAAAAGTTATAAAAAAAAAAAATTATTTTTGCTCTAAAAGAATATCTTTTATGTAATATGGAATGAGACTTCCAAGTCATTTATTTTCATGAAAAAAAGAGAGAATTCACACATTAAAGTCTTTCCAATTAGGTTGGGATAAGTTCAAATAATTCCATCACTATATTGGTAATATAATTTGCAAAAAAGAGAAAAAGTCAAAATAAAATTTAAAATAGACAATGAATTTATGAGGGCAAAATGAAATTCACCTCTTTTAAAAAGGAAATTAATAGCACCACACATTTTTAGACACTTTGTACTTTTCTTTTAATTATATATTCTTTAAATTCTTCTACAAATAAAGAAGAAAAAAAAACCTTAAAAATTCACTAATAAAATATTAAGTATATGTATTGTAATGTAACATTATTATTTGGATATATGTCCACACGAAGAACTATACCATTTATGAGTATGTTTGGTATGCAATATCAATAATGTTTTATGCTTTTAAACTCGTAGAATCAAATTGATTCAGCATATATTAATCTTAGTAGAATTATGTTGTTCAAATAGTGGATATATATTAAAAGTATCATCTTTTATGTTTTCAATCTCTCTAAAATTTTATATTTTAAAATAAAAAATTATATTAAACAAAATTCTTAAGTATGATCTAAGATATTAAAAATTATATGATATAATAATAACCGTATAGAATTTATAATATAAACACTGCATGCTCCAAGAGATAATTTAATATAATATTTATTTGATAACTAAAACTATGTTTTTGTGTATAAATCTATTGTCAAACAAAAACGTAATTTTATCTTCGTTGAATATTAGATATTTCAAAACTTATGAAAATAACTTGCATCTCAAAAACAAAATTATTTATTTCTACGAATACTAATTTATGCTCGATGAGAAATTACAATAGACAAAGAGTTAAATAATTAAGCTCCTCTAATAACTTTAGGTAAAACATATAATTTCAATTTAAGCTCTTTCTAGGTTCGAGTTTTCTTCATATCCACATACAAGCAAAGGTTTATCTTAATGAAATCTTATGTTGATTACTCCTTTTGAATCCTCTCAATATAGTATTCTTATTCTTCTCGATCAAACTCATACTTTCAAACTTCAAGAGCCAAAAATACACCTATTAGTAACACTCTCCACTACATAGTATATCAAATTAAATAATTAGTCCATAATAGTTGTTGTTTGAACAATCTCAAGGACACCTTTAGCACACGAACTTTTATTTCAAATGGACTAATCCTAAACTTAAATAAACAACGCAATATATATCTTCCTAAGAACAAACATGACATAAAGTAAATCAAAAGATTAACCATCGTGAGTTTGCCTAATTACAAAATGAAAGACATAATTTCAATAACTTAATTAAAAGGTCATGGATTCAATTCATGATGACTATCTACCTAGAAATAATTCAATCCATAATGACTACCTATCTATAAATTAATTTAGAGAAAAGAATGGTCGATCCAAGGCCAAAGATGCGAAGGATGAGAAGGGTAAGAAGGGAATGGGCATGTGATATTAAAAGCCTAACAATATTGTAAGGTTATATTACGTATTAATGGGACGTAGAGTATAAAAACTAAAAGAAGGGAGCCAAATACGGCGACAGCTGGCATGAGAACCAAACACTTGTACGCCACACGTGCGCACGTGTTCCCAAATACTGTAAGGCTTCCCTGTTTTTTGCTTTCTTTCAAGAGGGTTGTAATTTGGTGCGGGCGGTTCCAAAGTTAAGAAGTGCACGTCATTACTTTTAATCATCTCTTACGTAATTCAACGGACACCGTGGACAGTCGAGATTCTTCCACGATACTTCTTAACTATGGGTCGGTGCTAGTTAGTGTATACGTGGAAAACTATGATTGGGTTTCAACAAAATTAAGTTTACATGATGTGACTCTCTTTCACCACATCATCCTTACTTCTTTGGGATCTTAACATATTACTCTCCTATATAAATAAAAATCAAATATACAAGAAAAAAAGAAAAAAAAAAAGAAAAAAAACTATGTTTATTAGAAAATAATAGTCCTAAATCCTAATATAGTTATAATTATGTTAAGTTTTAAAAGTGTTCAGACGAGTGAGGGTAGAGTTGCAACAAAAATGAATTAAAAGTTACCAAAAATCAAATGAATTGTCCATAATCTAATAATTTTAATTTCACTACAGAAGGAAGTTTTAATATAACACTTGAACTTCAAAAGTTATATAAATTAAAATCATAAATTAATAATTTTATCTATTTCTAACTATATTAATTTAGTTTTAATTTGAATATTTTTCTATATAGTTTTTGAATTTTTAAAATTTAAATTTTAGTTCATAATTAATTAATTTATTATTTATTTATTAAAAATTTTAATGATGACGGAGAGTTTAAACATAAAATTTATATTTATATTTGATAAGTTAACTTGTTCTTTTTTTAAACTTTTTTTTGTTATGAGATTCGAATTTAAGAACTTGTTAAATATAAAATAAAAATTGGGAAAAGAAAATTCTCCATCCATATTTTTTTTTTCTTTTTTTTTTTCATTATTTATATACATAAAAATTCACGTATATATACCTATAAAACATATGGCTATGTTTAGATATTTTAAACTCCTAATATGGATAGATGATATATTTGGATCATCTTTTAAGTCTTAGGTATGAATATGTAATAAATTTAATCCAATTCAAAAGGTTTAAGAATTTCTTATAAAGAATAAATAATTTAAAGGAAAATAAATAAAAATGAGCTACAATTCTTAACATTCATTTGGTTTCTTAATATTTTTTAAAAAAACTAAACAATAACAAATTTAAAACTTCATGTCAAGAACGCAACCACTCAAAAAGTTAAAATTCTAAATAATAAACTTCTAAATTTTTGAGTACATACATAATGTATGAATTGTTAAGACGTAATAGCAAATTTAAAAGTTTCAAATTTATCTTATAGACTTTCAAGTTTCAAATCTTAAAGGCTAAGTGTCATGTGGACTAAATATCATCTAAGCAACGTGTCTGTATTTTTTTTAAAAGAAGTTAATAAAGTAATAATTTAATAATAGTTAGAAATGCCTTTATATATAGGCTTCATGATTTTGTCAATTACTTTTTCTTTTTTTCCTTTTCCATCTATTTGTGTGCTATCATGTTACTTATTATTGTTGTCTTGGTAGATTAATTAAAAAAAGAAACCTATCTTTTGAAAAAAAATTAAAAGATTTATAGCCAAAAGAAGTAAGGTTGATAATGATATTTAATGCAAAAGACAAAATGATATTGAGTTTTGATACAAAAAAAGAAAGAAGTGCTTCAAGTGTTGACACATCCCAAAAGTACTTTATAAAAAGAACATTAAGGACATGCAATCACCAAACTTAATTATATGTCCCTCTTTTTCACTAGTGGAAAGTAACAATAATTAGAAGAAGAAAAAAAAAAGGGAAAGAAAAATATATTTAATTATTAATTCCTTATTTTTTATATATATATAAGTTTAAATTTAATTTTTCAAACCTCTATTGTCTAAAATGTTAATTTGGGTTCAATTATTGTTTAGATAGATGAATTCAGTGACTTTGAATATTTGTGTATTAATGAAAATAGCCAATGTGAATCAATTTCCAATATGTGATTATACAATTTAATTATTGTCTTGCAAGTACTATTATTTGTTAGATAAACTTTCTTCAACAAACTCAAAATGAGTGAATGATATAATGGTGGGTAATAAAACTAAAATACTTATTTTCTTATTAATATTAAGTTTAGAAACATTTTCTTTTAGTTTAATATGTTAGACTTTTGTTATTAACCTCCTAATGTTGAAGTTAATGATAAATACTTGATGGCAGTTGAGTGAAATAATCCACAACGAATATCTATACATTCAGTAACCATTTCGATTAATTTATGCAACTTCAAAGTATTTATTCGTATCAGTCTATTAATTAATATGCATCTTTGGACTAATATAATTTGTAAGGTAGAAAAAATATGACTGAAGAAAAATTCATCTGACTGTATACATGATGTCAACACTAAAATTGTATTTTAAGCACTACAAAACAATTAGATTAATACAACAATGTAATACTTGCCACAGACATGTCAGTGCTTAAATTCATTTTTAGCACAAGGGTCAGAGCAAGCTTTGTGAGAAGAAGATGAATTTGGTTTATGTGTACTAGCTACCATGATTTGTCTATCCATGTAGTGGGGCTAAACTCATGATTTCCTTCATCCTTTTACGAATAAGGCTTTAGAAACTAGATCAATGTCATGTAGTTAGGAGAGTCCTATATTGAAAATATGCCTCAAAGAATAAGGTAAGTTGGCTTCGACCTTGGAGGTTGAGGCTTATAAATCCAATTAATCTACCTACCCTTCGTTAACATTTCTCTTTTTGCCTATTTAACTATCTATCTAGGATATATCAGGTATGAGAGACATTTTTAGATAATTTTACCTTAAAAAATGTTATAACCACAATACGTACAATTCATATTCACATGTCTATTTCACGACGATATAATAATTTGTTATTAATTTATTTTACGATCTTGATATTATTTGTAGTATGATAAGTATTACTATGAAATAAAACTATTGACGAGATTAAGTTCTAAGAGTGATAACAAATATCATAATATAAGAATTATTAAAGATGACACATAGACAACTCTAACATTTGGTAATTTGCTTTTGGACCCTATAGCTATTCGTTTTTTTTTTTTTTCATTTTTCTAAAAACAAAATAGGTTTTTTTTTTTTTTTTTTTTTTTTTTTTAATGTTTGATATCCATAGCTAGTTTTAGGTTTTTAATTTTTAAAAATTAGGGTGTGGGTTATTGGATAATCATATGGTTTTTTATCTTTTTAATTTTTAAACGTGGGGTTAGGTTTCTTAGAACTTCTAACCATTTTTGTTTCTAACTAATCATGATTTTGATTATTGGGTGAATTTTAAAAGACTTGCAAAAATAAGTTTTCAAAAACTATTTTTTTAGTTTAAATATATTGGTCGTTCGGGGAAGAGTTGGGTTATCGAGGTTCAGTATTATGATAGTATGTGTTTAAAGTAAGAGTTATATAGGTAGTGTTATAATAATATGTGTTTGGGGAAGGGTTATGTGGGTAAGAGTTATGAGGGAATGGTTAAGAAGTGGTTATGATAGGATGTGTTTGGGGGAAATGTTATGTAAGTAACGTTGTGAAAGTTATTTCTTTATATATTTTTTTAAAATTCATATTCTAAATCTAATACATAAAATTTGTATATTTAATTTACGAAATTGTCCTAGTTCTCGTAAAATAATTTATCATATTTTTTTCTTAAGTGATCGTTACGTGAGAATTTTTTTTTTTGAAAAATTCATATTCTAAATTTAGTACATGAATTTCATATATTTAATTTAACAAATCATCATAATTTTCGTAAAAAATTTTTTCTTAAGTATTGAATAAATTACTGTTTTTTCTTTTAAAATAAAAATTATAATAAATTAATAAAGATATAAAAATAAGGAAGAATAAAGAGAAAAGACTACATTTTGGAAAACTATAAGCATAATTTGGTAATAATTTTACATTTAAATTTTAACTGAAATAAATCTTAAACCAAGTTTTGCCGTTAAGTTGATTTTTTTTTAAAGAAAATCCTATACATTTAAAGTTTAAATAAATTTTAAAATATTTGTTATACATTTTTAGGTTATTTAAGGATTCAAAAGTTATTTAATTAAATATTAAATCATCTCATTTGATTTTTTTTTTATTTTTTATAAATTTAGAAAAAAAATGTTTTTTAGAAATCCTTTTAACTTAAATTTATCAAAAGTAGTTTAGATATAGATAGATTAGTTTTAAAATAAAATATTTAAAAAGATGAAAAAAAGTAAAAAATAAAAATAAAAATAAAAGACATGAAATAATAAAATTAAAAAAATTGAATATGAGGACTAAATGCGTAAACTAATTACAATTAATATTGAATTAAAATTAATTTCGTACATAAAATAAATTAAAAAACAGGGTTCTTTTTAAGATCATTAAATTAATTAAAAACGAATAAGATTTGATAAATAAAAGAATAAAATTTTAAAAAATAAATGAAATAGTAAAACTATGGGGAAGTTGAAAAGGTAAGATTATGGGGAGTTGAGGAGTGTTAAGGAGAGAGAGGAAAGTTATGATAACCCCTTCCCAAAACAAGGGTTGGGTTACTATAATCAAACCCAATAGTGATAATCTTTAGGGCCAAACGGTCCTTTCATTTGGTTTTCAAAAACACTGAAGTGTAGATAACAAAGAAAACCATAGGTAGAGGTTGTGTGTGTTTAATTGGCTTTTAAGTTTTAGTTTTTAAAACATTAAACTTGTTTTCTCTCAAATTCTTGTTAGGGTTTTCATCCTTTTTTAGTAAAAGAGTTTAAAAACTACTTTTTTTCCCTTTAGTTTTTAAATATCTAAGTTTGGTTTTTGAAAACATTCGTAGAAAGTAGATTTTAAAACTAAAAAAATGTCAAAGGTGAAAAAGACGTTTATAAACTTAATTTTCAAAAACTAAAAGACCAAAAATTAAAATTGTACCAAAAGGAACTTTTTAGTTTTCAAGACCTAAGATGCATTATATAAAACATCTCAACTATAAGTAGTACATGTTTTAAGTTAAAGTTAGCATAAACTTTACAGAAGTACTCTTTGAGGTCAATTCGATTATCCTCACTTCTCTCACCTCATAAATTTAAGAGAAAAATAGAAAGTTTATCATAAATGACAAAACTAAACTGTTGAAAATGTTTGCAAGTATAAAAAAAATTTACTTTTATTAGTGAAAAACATGCTAGATCCAAATAAACACCTATCGGTGTGTATCTACCAATAAAGTGATAAATATTTATCCAAGTCTATCAGTTATATTATAAACATCTATCACCTTTTGTTATATTTATAAACATTACGTATAATTTTGCTATATTTAAAAACATGTATACAAATAATCAAATAAAAAATTAGGTTAAAAGAAAAGATATTAATTGTATGGTGGGTCATAATGGAAGTACACATCTTCTCATTTTCCTATATAGTGGTTGCTTTGAGTATCCAAATTGATCTTCACATATATATATATATAAGTTATACAAATGGAAATGAGTTTCTTTGTGTGGAACCTTTTTGGGGTATGTTATATATAATAATAACGTAGAGAGGGAGAAAGTTATATGTAGCCACATGTTATGTTATATTATATTATATTATATTATATTATATGATAAAACCTTAGATTTTAATGGGCTAAAGCTTAAAGCCAAAGGACATGTGTAAGGATATATTAATTAAAAAGATGTATATATAATAGAAGTGTGTAGCATATATATATATATATATATATATATATAGCTTGTGACAAAGTGTCATTGATATGTGTGAAAGAATGAATAGTAGATTCATGTATTATTGCCATGGAAGTTATATATATTTGGTAATAAAATGGATTAGGATATTATGTACACACTCAACCTTCATTTATTTATTTATTTGGTGACATGCATTATTCAATCATGAAGAAAATTATTTTAAAGTATAACAAAACAAATCAAAATATTTATAAAATATAATAAAATATTACAATTTATTTACGATGGACCATGCAATAGAATAAGATAGATCACCACCGTGCCAATCTATTTTATGATAGATATAAATAATAATCTATCTTGAACTATCACAAATAGATTATGATATTTTGTTATATCTGTAAATATTTTTATAAGTTTTTTCATTTGAAAGGTTAATTTCTTTCTAAGATTTCTATCTTTTAACTTAGGAGAACGAGAAATTATAATACCTCAAACTCAAGACTGTCGATTAAGATTTGTATATATATATATATATGTTTTTGCTATCTTGGTAAATTAGTATAAGGGTCTTTCTAACAAGCTTTGCTTCTTAAATCCTTATTCACCTATTTTGTATTTGATTTTTTTTATTTTGAAAATTAATTTTATAAACATTTCGACAATTCTTGTTTTGTTATTGATCACTTTCTATGGGTAGCCAAAAGCGAAACAAATTGTTTACTTTTTTTTTTTGGAAATTTAACTAACTATATATTCAAATGTTTTACTAACGAAAACATAAAAATCATGAAGAAATATGCTAATTTTCACAAATCAAATAGATTATGTCTTACTTTTTAAGAAAAATCTTCCGTAACATAAAAATGGAGGGACGTTGAATAAGAAACATTTTTCGATCACAAAATTGTCACATTTAAGTGTAGTAATACCGTTAATTTCGATCGAAACATGCATCTAAATTAAATAAAAATAATAAAAAACAACAAATCCGAAAATGACTAACTAAAAATAGCCAGGTAATCACACCAAATCAAACCCAACAATTGTTAAAAGCACAAATAATATAATGAAGTGATAATTTTGTCGTATAGCTAAACTTTAACCTAAAGTTTATATTAAAATAAAGGGGAGAAGAAGAGAAATATCTAAAGCTAAGTTAGACCAACTAAGAAAATGACTAACTAAAGTAAAGTTAGGGAAAATGTCTAATGTGATTTTAAAATAAATCTTAGGACGAAAATACCCTTAAAACAACCCATCCATTTCTTATTCTCATAAAATAAATAAATACCAATGGAAAACCAGGAAAATTGATTAATAATAAATAAATAAATAATAAAGAAAGATTGAAACTAAGCCGAAACGACGACGTAATGCTTCTAATATCAATTTGTCTAAACAATTAAAATATATTATTTAAATATATTTAATTTGATGGTAATATCTATCGCGATTTTCATTTTTCCCATGCTTTCGACATTCAGTATAATGTGTGTCAACTCCATTGCAATATCTAAATTTGAATTGTCACAATTTAAAACAAAAAACAAAAAAACAAAACGTAATGATTTTAAAATTAAACATATTCTTTAGAAGCCACTTGTTAGGTTGTGTGACAAAAGCATGAGAAGAATGAACACTGCGATAGATGGCCAACGAATTAGGCATACGAACCACATTTTATGGAACACGTTTCTAACTCTAATGCGATAATTATGCAAAATATGGTAAGTGCTTTGTAACATAGACTTCAGATTAAATTTCCTTTGGTTTTTAGGAGCGAGTTATTAATCATTTCATCTAGTGACCGAAGCTATAAGTGTCGTTTGTATGATGGTTACAAGAACATTTTAAAGTGATATCACAATATTTTCGATTGTCAAAACTGAAATTGCTTAAGGTTTGAGTTAATAGTTTTATTTTTCATCAATCAATGTCAATATATACAAGGCTAAATTACAAAAGAAAATACCCATAAAATTTGTAGTTTGAGTTAAAAATACCCATAACTTTTAAAAGTTTCATAAATATCCTTAAACTTTAAAAAAGGTTTCAAAAATACTCCTATCAGTTAATTTTGAATATTTCATAAATATCCTTGAGTTAAAAAAAATAACGGAAATGGTATTTTTGAACTTTTTAAAAGTTTAAAGATATTTTTTATTTAATGTTTTTTTTTTAACTTTTAAAAGTTAAAAGGATATTTTTTTACCCAAATTAAGGTTTTTTTTTTTTTTTTTTTGTGATTTAACTTAAATATAATTTGAAAATTTGAAATTGATTAAGAAAGATCAAAATCTGGACATAGGCAGTACTTACGGGGTAAATAAGGAAATACAAACTCAACTGGGAATTCAAATCAGGATAGGACAATCTTCTCCATAAAATATGGTTATTTGGCCTAATGCCTAACTTCCATGGTAAGAAATTTATGCAAATGTTAACATTTTATGATAAATATATAAATATAAATATAACAATTAAATTCAAAATAACGAAGCATATAACAACATACATTTTTAAAAAGATGAAAATATAACAAAATATATCAAAATCTATTAATGATAGAAGTTTATCACTTGTAAACCATGTGACAAATATTGGTCTATCATGATCTATCATCGATAGTCATTGAAGAGGATACTTGACATTTTAAAATAGTATACCATTTGACCAGTTAATATTTGCTATTTTTACAAACAATTATATTCTTATGTTAAAGTTTATTTTCTAATTGTGTTGTTCCGGAAAAGAACCATTAGTCCAAATTAGGAGTGTAAGAATAATATAAATAACCTGACAACCAGAACTATCCAATCCATATTTGGATGGGTTAGTTTAAAATGTGAGTTGGGTTAGGTTGAAAATTTTAGTTTTTTACTGTTGGGTTAGGTCTCCAGTTGCAGGTTGAAAAATTCGAGTCAACCCAACCCAACCCAAATTAATAGTATATATAAAGGGGTGTTTACAAAAATAGCAAAAAAATTTATCATAATAGGACCTATGTCACTACATTTTCTAAATTGCAAAAGTAATAAATTTAAAAGTGAATATCCCTTTGATAACCGTCTGATATACCTAATTGCTTGTCATATTTGCAATATGCAAAAAATAGATGCTATGAGCTGCTTTTTTTGTCATCTGATGCAATTTTTTTAATATTTATGAATAATGTTTGAAATGATAAACTTTTATGGATGTTTTAAACTTTGAATTTTTTGATATGAATATTTATCTAACATTAGAAATGAAAACAAAAGAAACAATCCAATAACTCATGGAAACTTTCATAAATATAACAAAAATACCAAACTATTTACGGCTTGTGTAACAAAACCCATAAAATTAGCAATTTTTTAAATATTTCAGATTTGTCCTTCTATCTTTCTTCTCTTCCTTGCGATTTCTTTCATCGTCTTCCTCCTACAATTTCTTTCATGGTCTTTCTTGTTTCCCTTCTTTGTTTTCTGCTGCAATTTGTTTCCATCATATTTTTTCTTTTCCTCTTCTTTTTCTTTATGTATCGATTTCTTTCAATTGTCTTTCTTCTTCTTTTATTTTTTTTACGTCGTTTGAATTATCAACCCAACCGACCTGAAAATATAAGATGGATTGAGAATATGCTTCCACCTGACCCGTTTATATTTGTAATCCAAATATTCAAATGGGACTAAAAAGTTATCCCTAACCCGTAAGGGCCGGCCCAACCCACAAGACATTTAATTTCTTTTGAAATTTAGTATACTACATTTTCCCGCTAAATTTCTACTACTGACAGCGCAAAATCCCACGTGGGAATATAAGAACACGCCACGTAGATCAAAGCCTCTTCAAATGTTGACACGTGGGTTGAAACATACAACACCATATATAGGCTGTTCCTCTTCCTTCTAAAACTCACAAAAATCTCTTCAACTTTTTCACTTTCAATTTTTCATATACTTTAATTTCTCCCAATGGACGGCTTTCGTACTCCTGAGCGACCAGAGTTTCGGATTCCACCGGCGTCGTTGCCACCACCGCCGAGGAAGAAGCCAGTTGTCGTAGTGAAGAAGATGCGTGAGGCGGTGCCAGAGAATAATGGTTATTTTCAACTACCTGCTGACGATCTTGAACGATTCTTTCTCTGTTGTTCCCATCGGTAGCTTTCGTTGCTTGGAGCCGTCGTTAACGGAAGCTTCACCTGAATCATTTGTCTAAACATATTTATGTTTTTGATTTGGCATAGACTATCATGATCATATTATTAAATTTCTATCCATACGTCTATATATATTTTCATGTTTCCATACAATCAAAATATTAAAAGGAAGGTTCAATCCATATTTTTCTTATAATATCATAGTCTCATAGAGAACTTCTCAAAAACACAACAAAAATAATGACTACACACTTACTTATTGGAAGAAAAATGATAATATGTTTATTTACAAATTCAATTTTAATCTATATTTAAGTTCTACATTCTATCAATATTTTCAAAACGCCAAACTTCCCATCATTTCAAGTAAGATAGAAGCAATGATCAAAGTACCATCTTATTTCCATCCAAAATCTATTTGAAACAGGAAGCCTTAAATAGGATCGTCGTCTAATTAAAACAACTCAAATTTTCTTTCAATAATAACAATTTAATATTAAACTTAAAAGGCCTGACAATAAAAAGTTTACTATTAAAATTTAATACTAAACTTAAATACCAACTCAATAGAAGCTTTAATATTACATGGTCATTCAATAAAAAAAGAACTTTTAAGACAACGTGAAAAGCCTAACAATATTTTTAAAATATTGAGAATTTTCGCCTAAAACATTCTCAAAATAATAAAATTACATCAACATTTGATAATGTGAAAGGGATATGATTTTGAAGATAATTGTCTTAAAGTTTTATATTATAATTGAGTATGAATTGGGTTTAGGGCAGCGAAATAACGTTGGTATTTACTAATAGTTGGATGATAAGATGTGTGGATAGACAAGTGTCTACTAAAATGGCCAACTTTTATAGGTTAATATAATAGAGATAAAAAGTTCAATTTTATAAGTTACATTCAATTTCATTCCCTCCTTAGCTCTAAACCAAGTATTTTTATTTAATTTTAAATTAAAATATGTATATACAAAGAAAATGTTTAGCTTACATTTACTCTGTTTACTAATTATAATTAAAAATTGATGTAATTGTAATTAGTTTTACCTAATATTTGACCTGCAGTTGTTGTTAACCCAGTAATTGTAAGGATAAAAATGTTAAAAGTGAAACTTTTATTTAAAAGTGCAACAATAATTAAAAGTTAAAAAGACTATAAGGTGTAAATTTCGGATGCAATTGGCAATCACTCTCTGCTTATCAAATATCAACGATTATAAGGTTTAGTTTTACTATTCTAGTGAGTCACTGTTTTCTATAATCTTTCAACAAGAAAATGAATTTCTTCTATTTTCTACACTCCTCCGAATCAATAAAGTCACCATGCAATTCAAAAAACTAACTCAAAAGCAAAAAAACTAACTCAAAAGTTAGAACTCTCTGCAACATATATAGCAAAAAAAAAAAAAAACTCACTCAAAAGCAAACTAGAAAGGGATGAATTTTGTTATATTTTGTATATAGTTTAAATATTTTGAAATTTTTAAAGATTTCTCTTAAATAATCTTCTCTCTTTTTTTTTTCTGTTTTTTTTTTCTCTTCATAATTTCTTAAAATAAAAAATTCATTAATATCACCATCCATAATTTAATACCTCAAAAGTTTATAGCAATTGGTTTAATAGGGATTAAACTAGAGAAATGTACATATTCGTTATGTTGTATATGAGAGTATATTCTTGCTACTCACAAGGCCTCCCAACTTATCATATATATTTATATTTTGGGCATCCCTTGCTTGTTACAATCACAATAACCTTCTAAGAACTACAGAATATGCTACGAGTCCACATCTCTTCTTTTTTCTTTTTTCTTTTTTCTTTTTCCCATAAATATGATTTCATTAAGAAGAAGGAAGCAAAAAAAAAAAAAAAAAAAAGAAAGAAAGAAAGGCATATCATCTTTGTGATGCTACAAGATTCAAATTAGAGATGAAGCAAATTTTTAAATTAGAAGAAATTGAGTCTTGGCTGCATTTGATTTGGATATCTCTTACATGATTTGGAATCAAATTTACAATCTCTAAATTTCTAGTTGATATCTATTACTACATTAACATTATTATGTTATGATATCAATATTTCTTATGTGGTCTTTAGATGTATTTTTCTTCTTCTTCTTCTTCTTCTTCAAAATGAAATAAAATAAAAAAGGGGGAGAATGTTGATTTACAAATCTGTCTTTTTGAAAGAATTCATACATTAATCATGGCTTGCCCAAAAGCTGCTGACACTGTCTTATTATTATTATTATTATTATTATTATTATTATTATTATTATTATTATTATTATTATTATTATTATTATTACTATCATTATTTTTTAAAAAATCATTCTAATTATTATCTTCTTGTTCTCAATAAAAAAAAAAAAAAAACTTTGATAGCTTTATTCAAGTTAATAAGTTTATATTATTTGGGCACTTCAAAGTTTTGGTTCAATTAGCCAATGTATTTTTAAATTTTGTTTAGTTTGATACATTGTGTTTCTAAAATATTCATCAAAATGATTTTTATCAAATTTCTTAAGAAACTTTATGTTAAAATTTAACCATTATAAACTAAACCTTGATCAAAGTGTACTTTATAAGAAATTCTTAAAAATACATTTAAATTCGTAAAATCAAATATTGAATTATGATTAAAGTCCATATTTCCATATATTATCTTATATTTCTTTTATTTTGTTAATTTTTTCTTTTATCGGGTGATGCTTTTTTAAAAAACATTCAATAGCAAACTTTTAAAACGAAGGTAATTTTTTTTTTCTTTTTTTAGAAATCATTTCAAACTACAAAACTACTAAATATACTTGTAAAATATAGCAAAATATCATGATCTAAGATCATAAAATGAAATTTAGTATATTTTTTTAAATATCTTTGTTTATTTTGATACATTAAAAAAAACTCTTTTTTAAATTAAAGAAAATCATAAAAGTTTTAATAAATATTAAAAAGCATAAAGTTTAAATATTTTAATAATTGGTATTTGTATAAAATTAAGATCATTGATATTATAAATCAAGTTTTTGATTAAAAGAAAGGGAAAAGAAAAGATGTAAGTAAATTGAAAAGGCAGCATTGAAATCAGTATCAAACCTAGAAAATAAAGAAATGGATAAAATATAAAGGAAGGTACAAAAGAAAAAGGCAGGGAAAATAAAATCCCACCCCTTAATTTTTTCTATCCTTTCCAAAATATTAACCTCACATGATTGCATGTGGGACACCCAAAATACCCACTTTCTCAGTCCCACATGATTAATTAATAATGTAATAAATTTCAAGCATATTAATAATAATTAACAACAATCTACCCCAAGATAGATAGGAAGAGAAGAAAACAGAGAGATGCATTTTGGGTTTTAACTCTAAAACCACAACATACCATGTGATCATTACTTTGACTCATCAACTACTTTTCTTTGACCATTCAATCAAACTCTAATTAATATCTCCCCTAATCCTCTCATTCTCTTCAAACCCACTCAACACATCATCGATATAACCTAATCATAATGTAACAATCTCGTAATAATTGGTTTGTCTAGACTACCGTTATAATTGGTTGAACTATTATAATCTAGGTTACAAATGAACGAATGAAAGAGATAAAATAGTAAACGTTGTTATAATTGAAAAGAATTTTTAAATAATTTTATTGTAACTGAGTGTTAGTTATAATGATAGTCCACTCCACCATGACAAGTTAGAAGTCCAAATGCCTCCAAAATATAGATTTATGGTTCCTAAACTATGGTCTATAAAGTTGAGATACTTCTTTCTACATCCAACAGAGTAAAAAACTAACAGCAGTGTGGCGGTTTCACCAGATAATTGTTCTAACTATTTATCTAGATCTCTTTAAGAATGGAGTTTCATTTTTTCTTCTTCTGTCTATTCTATTGAACTCCTTGCTATTTTGGGGATATATGGATTACAGTGAAGTACAATGAGTTCTTGAAAAAAACTAAAAAAGAGAGAACTTTGTAGGGTGAAATTTTTTTATGAAGAGTTCTTGAAGAAGGGAAAAAAATGGTGCAAGTGTAACAAAAAGACAGAAGGAAAGAAAAGGTTGAGTCATAGATCCCTTCTTTTCTAATAAGAACAAAAATAGGCAAATAATTGCATGTTTCCCTCCTCTGGAGGGGGAAAAATAAAAGCAAATTAAAGTCCTTAGTCTGCAGATACTCATCATTTTAAAGGAAAAAAGAATTTGTGTTGTTTTTATTTTGAAAAAGAGCATTCGATCTATTTGTAGAATTTGAGGTGAGAGTATGAGACACATACCTTACACGTCATAAACAGCTAGCAAATTGTCTCCTTTCTCATTGCTTCCATTATTTTCCCTTCCACTTCCCCAAATTGAATGGATGCCCTCTGTTTGTCTCTCTCTAACACATAGAAAAGAGAAGATCATAAATATATATATATATATAATAGAGCAGCAGCAACAGAGGCAGCATTCAGCACAATACACAAAAAACTGAGTCCAATGCAAGGAAAACGATAGATCTTCACAGTAGTAAAGGCTAGAAATCCCTAAATTTAACAGAGAAGTAGAAGGAGCAGCATTTTTGACACATACCCATATCATCAAAATCACATATTAACCCCAAATGGGCACAAACTCTGCGTCCATGAGGAGGCCTTTATAATATGACTATCTCAACCTAGATTCAATTTGAAGTAAGTTCTCTCTCATACACATCATTTAAGGATAAATAACTGTCAGTCCCATTGTGATAATTTTTTAACGTAAAGACCCACAGATAAAAAGGCCAGAATGGGCTAATTGAGTAGACGAATATGACTGATCAGTCTCTACCACACACAAGCATGAAGCATCATAACTCTCGGTCATTCCCCATCATCAAATCTCAATCATATGTTATTTAAGTATACATATAATGTCCCACTAGAATCCCACTCTTTCTACTTCTCTTTCTCACATCTTAAACCAACTATCACTCTCACAGGCATTTTCACAAACACCTTGCCTGCAACCCCATCTGAGTTCACAATAAATGGACGAGAAATGGAATCTATCAAAGAAGGAAGGTTCAGGAAGTAGTTACCATCATTCATCCACAAATGCCAAATCGTCATTCCTGAGAAGTGGGTCAACCTCCAAATCGCCATTGCTGCGATGTTCTTCACAGAAAAGCTTCCCATCTTCTAATTCCAAGAACCCCCACGATCTCCCTCGAAGTTATTCACAGAAAAGCTCTTCTAATTCCATTGGAAGAAAGTACAGCAGCTTGGCAAAGGAACAGAAGGCTCGATTCTACATCATGAGACGCTGCGTGGCGATGCTTGTGTGTTGGCATAAACATGGAGATTCGTAAAGAAGACAAAGAATCGATCAGGGTTCAACCCATTTTCGTTCGATTCAGAGATTTGATTTCTTCACCTTCTTCATTCGAATTGGATCTTGAGATCCTATTGAGAAATTGATGTAAATTTTTCGTGCAACCCCATTGAGAAGAAGGGGTGGGGAACTCTGTTTTCTTGGATTCAATTAGATTCAAATTGTAATTACATTGATGAGTTGAAGAACTTTAAATGCAGTCAGATCGATCTCCTCTTCCTGAATTTCTTGCCAGATTTCCATCGTTGATTTTTCTTTTAAATTGTTCTAATCGGTTCTATTAGAAGAATTAGATTGATTGGATCTAATTTCTATGTTAAAAATATGTTCTTTTAGTCCAAATCTCTCATTTTGTTTCTAATGATTTTAGAAGAATTAGGGTTTTCTTTTTCTTTGTAATACTAAAATTTAAATTTAGCAGGTAAAAATCTTTATTGTGAAACAGTGATGTGATTTGTTCAAATCGAAGAAGAATAAAAAGAAAATAACTTTAAACTTATTTCGCGGCGCAATGAAAATCAAATTTAGTAATATTAGTACTAATCTTTTCAGGAACTTTTCTATTTTGGTTGATATTTTTTATTTTTATTTTTTCATTATTCTAATATCCACTCTTTTCTCTTCCTCTTCGGTTTCTCTTTCATTCTTTGTTTTCTTCTCCTCTTCTTCACTGATCTTCTTCACGGTTTCTCTTCTTCGTCCACTTCTCTTCTCCTTGTCTTCTTCTCCCTCTTTTCCACCGTTCTTCTCTTCTCTCTTCTGTTTCATTCTTTTAGATTTCTCCCTCTTCGTCTGTTTCTTTTTTATCGTCTTCTCCTAGTCTTCTTCTCATATTCTCCTCATTTTTAATCTAGGAAAAACAAGAATTATGTACATATTTCTTTCCCTTTTTTAGAGTCCTAATATTCTTTCTTGTACTTATGTACGCATTTTGGTGTCCGAAATTGGTAAGAGAATTTGATCATTATCTTTTCCTTCTTATGTGAATCACTCATATTTATTATTTATTGAAATTAAGACTGTGATTTATTCTTCCTCATCTCTTTTATTTGTTCCTCATGTCTTTTACCTTAGGGGCTTTGCAGATCAATTAGGTTTTATTTAGTTACGTTTGGTTTTATTTTTTTTTAAAATTTGTATCAGTTTTTAATATTAGTGGTATGTTGTAGTTCATTGTAGTTATGGTTAAGCTTGCAGTAATTGTTTTTCATAGTGGTCAATGGGATAAGCAACTTTGCTACATGGAATACAAAACAAATTGTGTTTTGGTTGATGGAGTGATATCATCATTTCATTCTTTTGTGAACTTGATACGTACTGAAGTTCAGGTTGAGTCAAGTATTGAACTTTCAGTTTTAATTTATTGCCTATAAGTAGTAATGATGTTCAACATGTTTTTAAGATTGTAAACATACCATAACAATTGTATCAACAATACAAAAAGTGTATCATGCTTAGTGCATCAAGTGTATTTAATTGATTGAGTGTATCAACAATTTAGTAAGTGTATCAACAACATATCAAGTGCTTCAAACTAATAATATGTATCAATGAAGTGTAGCAAGAATGATTGAGTGTATTAAATTTATCAAGTGTATCAGCAAACAATAACAAGTGTATCAACGATATATAAAGTGAATCATTCTTAGTGCATCAAGTATATTTAACTGATTGGGTGTATCAACTATTGAGCAAATGTATCAACAGTTGAGTAAGTGTATCAACAACATATCAAAATTTTCAAACTAGTAATATGTATAAGTGAAGTATTAGAGATAAAAAAAAGTGTATGAGTAGTACATCAGTGAAACAAATCAAGTATATCAACAATATATATTGGAGTATCAACCGTATATATTGATATCTGTAATTACACTAAATTTTGGGGAAGATGAAAAGTTAAAACGTGAAATGATTGAAAGGTAGCTTCATAATTTCTATTTTTAAAATATGGGTAGGGTTTCAATTTTGCTATTTTTGCAAATGTAGAAATAGTGTGCTATGAGCCTAATTTATGATACTATAATTGAAATTTTTTTTCAAGAGCCCCAATTATAAAACTATCAAAAGTATTTATAAAATTTAATATTTTGATATATATATATATATTTGTAAATGTTTTGGTACAACCCTATAAAAACAAAATATATATATTATATGAAGATGGAATTTAAAATTTAATTTATTTTGTTCTATTCGAAAGGTTTTCTTCAAAAAAAAAAAAGGAAGGAAAGAAAATCAAACTATTTATCTTCTATAAAAAAGACTACTAAAACACGTAAAATTGATTTTTTTAAAACAAATATTTTCTCAATTTTTCTATTTTTGAAATTTCTCCATTTGAAAATATCATTTATTTGTATATCCATGTTCAATAGTATTATTAATTTTTAAAAATGGTTAAAATATTTTACTACCTTTTATTTTTATTATAATAAGTTATGTAAATTGTCTTAGTTACTAAATAGTCAAAATATGTTTTAATAGGGTGCACTTTGTTTCTTTAGGAAACACTTTTTTTTTTCTCTTTCAAAATGATCATAGTTGCAAAATCACAATCTTGTTATTATATGAGTAATTAAGGTCAATTACCACACCCAAATGAGATCTTATATCTAAGAACGTTGTTTTGCAAGTGATATTAACAAATAATTATTAAGAAATTGAAAGTAAAACCATATTTGTAGCAAGTTTTAATGCCCGAAATATTTCAGAGAAAAGGTATTTCATATAATATATAAAACACTATTTCAAAAACACTAACGTTTAGTATGGTTAATTTTCAAATTATGTTATAAGTAAAAACTTTCAAAAGAATAATTAACACAACTATATTATACAAGTACACTCGTAACTTAAATTTTATATATTTAAAATAGTTTATTACAAATGTGGTGGATTGATATAATATAACATCCAAACTCCATGATTAATTAGGGGTAATAAAATAGATATGTTAATTATAATAATGAGGAGTTGAATATTTAATTAGGCCATAACAAATGAAGTGTCCAATGCAATTTTTGAAGAAAGCCTTTGATTCTTCATCTTCTCATCAACTTCCCATAGTTCTGGCAGAGCTTCTCTAATGTTATGAATGCTTTCCAATGCATAATCAACTCCATTCCCTCTATTCCATGATCCAACCTGCAGTATACATTTCATTCTTTTAAACCCATTTCTTCATTTCTTAATTCTCTCTTACATGTATTCATCTCTTTCGATTATTATATATTATTCATTTGCTTTCTTTTTCCATTACTACAAAAAGTTACCTTACTTGACGTTTTTAAAAGTCTAAAGACAATAATCGTTATTTGATATTGCAAAATAGTCATGTCTCATAGTTTTTGTAATAGCGTTCCATTGTTTTGTTCAACAATAAATGAAGTATATATATAAGAACTCACCAGCACTGTGTGGAGGCCACTGGATTTTCCCGTTTTTATGTTGCGGATGCTATCGTCAAAGAACAACTACAAATCCAACATTCAAATCTTATCATTTTATGACATCAAACTTTTTTAAGTTTTGTACTTTTACGTTGAGAAGACGAGAAGAACATTTCTTACTGTTTTCTTAGGGTCAACGTTGGCTATCTTGAGTGCTAACTCAAATGCTTGTGGAGAAGGTTTGCAGATAATTGGAGTGACAGGGAGCGGTGGAAGAGTGTCATCTGTATCGCTGTTTGTCGAGGTTTTGGAATCCGATTTAGAGCCATCATCAGAAGAAGTATCTAAATCAGAGGAGTTAAGACTTTCAAAGCATATGATCCTTTCAAAACAACCCTCCAAACCAAGCCTACTTAGAACTTTGGCAACATGAACTTCATCCGCGTTCGAGAAGATCTGTTTCACCAAACCAAAAAGTTAAAAATTCTTCATCAATAATATATTAAACTCAATACACATATATTAATGAAAAGAAAAGTTCTTACAACTTTGCGAATGGGCAAACTAAGTAAGATATTTTTAAGAATTGGATCACACTTTAGATTGTTATATGGTAACCTTCCATGAACAAAGCTGTAAAACACAACACAGAAAGGGCGTTAACTTTGCCTGTGAGTGATTTAGTACATAGTTAATTAATTACATCACTTTTTCAGCTTGAAAATTCCTTTTAAAGACTTATATAATCATATTTTAGAATCATCTCATAATTAAACTTATTTTTAAGTCATCTTGAAATTTACAAAAAAAGGATTTTAGTCATTTTTTATTCACTTCAAAACACGTTGTAGAAGGAAAAGAAAGAGTATTATGAAATGATCAATTGCAATCAAAGAAAATAATAATAATAATAAAAGAAACAAAAGAGAAATCGACATAAAAACTTATATAACTCACTAGCTATGTACATTGATAGACAAAGGTTTTATTATTAGAGAGAAATATTGTATTAGAAGTAATCATAAGGTTAGAAAGTTTATATATATAGTACAATTCTCTAAATTCTAAGATCAAAATCGTAAATAACATAAAAAGATGGTCATACCTGTGATAGTGATCGTTGTCAAACTCATAACCAATAGCCTACACAAAATCCAAAAAGTTTGAAACTTCAACACCAATTTCAATTGGGTTTTATGTAAAACTTGCAAAACAAAATTAAAGTTCAAATTTTGACCTTAAGACCAGCCATGGATGTCCCATAATTTCTATACAAAAACTGATTCATCTCTACAACTCTATCTTTCTCTATCCCAAGTTCTTCAACCATATACTCTGTTATAAACAAGAAAATGAAATGAGAACACTCAAATTAAAAGGTCATAAGGCAAATAAAAAAAATTGGAGAGTATATACCTTCAATGTTAATGGTGCATTGTTTAGACAAGCCAGAACTTAGAGGGTAAAGTGTGTCATCCACATCTGTCAAGTTCATAATTCAACACATTATAATCGACGAAGACTTTATTAAAAAGCTTAGATAAATTTAACAAAAAATAATTAGATAAGTTTACCAAAAAGAAGGCATTCATATTTTGATGGTTGAGGTTGCTGTTCTTGGTTTTTGAACTCCATTTCTGCCCTCATTAAACCCTCAAAAAACACTACCAAATTAGAGAGAAAAAAGAGAATCGAGAGAAGAGGAGAAATTAAGAAAGGGTTATGGAAAAATAAGAAGTTTGAATGATAAGTTAAAAGAAAGGAAATGGAGGGATATAAATAGGGAATGTTTCGATTTCTAAAGTATGAAAACAAGAATCTACCAAGAAAATTCAAAAAGACAAATGGTTCCTTTTGGTTAAGTCAAAATTCTAGAAAGTAAAATAAACACAAAAAGAAAAAGAAGAAGAAGAAGAGAAGAGAATTGTTGAATTATAATGAAGAATTAAAAAGAAGAGCTTGAAAAAAGGGGCAAAGATTTGCTTTTTTGACTTGAAAACAAATATATATATATATATATATATATATATATATATATATATATATATATATATATAAGAAGAATCAAATGTGGCCTCAATTAATATTAAATAATGTCTTTGGGAGAGAGTAATAATTGACCAAATGAGATTCAAATCAATAATA
Organism: Cucumis melo; assembly: GCF_025177605.1. Lineage (NCBI taxonomy): Eukaryota > Viridiplantae > Streptophyta > Magnoliopsida > Cucurbitales > Cucurbitaceae > Cucumis > Cucumis melo. The sequence continues at coordinate 1,994,361 of NC_066868.1, forward strand.
AAAAAGAACAATTCCTTTCCAACAAAAACATGTGACTTAGGATTTTAGGCTATTAAAACAACAGACATTAAAATATTTAGCCAGGTGTGTCTTCTAAACATAAATGTAATATCAAGAAAATTTTTAGTACACATGATATTATTGTCTTTTGTTGACAGTTGAAATTTATTTTTGTAAATATTATTTTAATATTAGTGGACCTCATACACTATTTTTAAAAGTAAAGTAGATGTAGTAAAGCAATAAAAAGAGACATACATTAGTATTGTAGCACTTCAAACGTCATCAAACAATTATTATTTATTTCTTAAAGTTGGGTTAATACTAGTATCTACTCAACCAAGTTAAGTATGATAAACAAAACATTAAATGTTGAAACTAAGGATAGAAAACTACACCCTAAGGCAAAGTTAAGCATTGAGAAAAGAGAGTCTAGGTCAAGGCTTAACTATTTTATTCGACCTCAACCTCAGCCAAGGGTCGATGAGGTCGAGTGTAATCCTTTTTGTTTGATGAATAAAGCATGTTATGAACTACTTAGGTTTCAAGAAAAGAATAATTTGGGTCAACATCTCGAACCAACTTTCTTCATCCTCAATCTCAGCCAAAGATGAGTCTTTCTAAGACTGAGTTTCTTTCCAAATTTGATGAACAAAACATGTTAAATGCATTCTTTGATTCATTTGGCTCAAGATCAATTGACATTATATGACTTAAAAGCCCTAATATGGACCCCCGAAGTAAGAACTTCACTATAAATACATTATCAAGACTACTTCAGGCAGATGTAAGTTCATTTTATAAATCTCCTGAAAAGTGCTATTAGATTTATTATAAATTTTTAAGTTCAAAAAATTATATATTTTTGGTGCAAATAAAAAAATTCATTTTCATATAATTCTAAATTTAAAATTGAAACTTATATAAAAGAAATTGATTTACAAACTAAACATTATTATCTTGATCTTCCTCTACGACATCGTCCTATCGTCGTCTATGTCGAATGCATCTTCGATTCGTATCGGTAACGTTGAGTCATCTGGTCTGTTGACTAATTTGTTCTATATTTTCTACGGTTTGATCACACATTGAGCTTAAATCTTGTAAATTGTGTTCCCTGGAGTAAGCATATACGTTTTGAACAAAAGTATTCTGAAAGATTACAAATAATATAATTAAATAATGTACATGTTATAAAATTATAAAATAAATCATATTAAAATCCTTACCATACAATAATACTAAGCATCATCATGTGTGATAAAGCATCTCGTATTTGACGAGTTACCAAGGAAAATAGTCACAGGCTCGTGTGTTGCTACTTCTTGTGCACGAAAATAAATTCGCGAATGTCACATTGTGATATACTCTGGCATGAATCTGATGCCAATTTGATCGTGTTTTCCTCTTAAATCAATTTGGTGTTGTGTCAGATTTGTAAAGCTAAATGTTGAACACATTTGCAGCACACAATTTGGATGATGCATCTCGATGATATGAAAGCATCTCATAGGACCCATGTAAGCCTACATCACTTGACCATTACGACATTGATTAGGAAGCAATGTCATACTATCATGTGTCTATGGTATCTAATTAATTTGTTAAAAAAAAAAAACAAACATAAGTAAACAACACTCATATAATACTTTACTATCTGAGAGTGTATCAGTTGGTCAAATATCTGTCGATTGGTCTGATGTAGGGTAGAACAACACTCCACCTAATGTATGAAAAAAAATCAATAATAAGTTATAGATAGTGCAAATTTGTTTAAAAACAATATATAAATAAAGTAATACAACCCAAAGGTCAACCAACTGAAGCTTATAATGCTATTTATAGTGCCATAATAAGGAACCTGTCCTAAATTCATACTTGCAGTTTTCTAAAATCACATAATTTCTCTAAAATCGAATAATTTTCCTAAAATCAAATAATTGCCCTAAAATCAAATTACATACTTAAAATCAAATGATTTCCCTAAAATCCCCTAATTTTCCTAAAATTCTCTAAAACCAAATAACATACCTAAAATTAAATAACTTTTCCAAAATCAAATAACAAACCTAAATTCCAATATAAATTTTTACAACAAATTCCAATAATTTTTACAACAAAATCAAATTTTTTACCCCTAAATCAAATAATATAACTAAAACCAAATAACAAACCTAAATTCAAATAGTTTTTTTTTACTAAAATCAAATAACAAGCCTAAATTAAATTATTTACAACAAAATCGTATATTTGGTCTACGACTTAGTTAAATAATAAAACCTCACAAGAAAAATAAACATACATTGTGATGACGAAATCAGAAGGAAAAACAGGAAGGGAGGAAGACTTTTTTTGTGAAGGCCGATTACAAGGGAAGCCCTTGGTTGCTAATTTTATGTGAAGAATGGAAGGAGGGTCTTCATGAAGATTGAAGGAATACATAAGGCAAAAGATGGAAGGAAGATGGAAGGCAGAAGACTCGGTAACTAGGTTATAAAGCGACGAAGTTGTGTACCTGGCACACGACACTCTGCATGCCAGACAAATGCGACAGTCAACGCTACATGAGTTGACTGCCAGAACGTATACATGTGAGCTGAGGGTACACGACTCAAGTCACAAGTCATGGATCGGGTTATACGACTCCAGTCACACATCATGAATCGGGTTGACCATTTCGGCCCATAAACATGTATCCGGTCCATGATTTAGCATAGTTGTATACCCAGTACATAACTTCGTTCCTCCATTTTTAACATTTCTTTTCCACCTATCATATTTTTGTCATTATTTTTCAAAAATACATTATTAAAAATAAATTTTCGTGTTTCATGTGAATCACTCCCAATTCCCAAAAAAATAATAATAAAATAGAATCCTTTATTATTTTTTTTATCAAATTTTACCAATAATTAAACTCAAGAAAAGAAAAGCTTGTAGATCTTACGAGTTTCTTTTTGAATTTTTGAATTTTTATATTTTTAGTCCATGTATTTGTAAAAATATGTTTAATTGATTCATAAGTTTTCAAAATAATACAACTTTTGAAAACAAGTTTAAAAGGTCTATATAATAACTTTTTATTTAAATTAAAAATTAATTTTAAAACTTTACCTGTTCTCTCTATAATTAATTTTTAAACTTTTTTTCTTTTTAATTTAAAACATTATATAATTATTGAAAATAATAACAATAAAATACTTAAAGGGACAGTCAAAATGCACCTAATTTTATATTAAGAAAAAGGTTGCTTTCTTACATACACCAAAATATTTATTAGAAATATAAGAATAACCTGAATAGTTTGATAATTCGGACTAATTCAACCCATATAATATGAGTTGGGTTAATTTAAAATGCGAGTTTGATTGGTTTGAAAATTTTGGTTTTTTTGGGTTATGTTGGGTCTCGGGTTAGGGTTGAAAATTTTGGTTCAACCCAATCCAATCGAAATTATATATATTAGGAAAAATACATCATCGTGTAGGTAGTATCAACATGATCGGGTAGTTATTTTTAATGATAGAAAAATGATTCAAATCTAAACGATTGTGTTGACCATGCTAAACGATCATGTTGACTATGGTAAGCGATCGTCTACATCATATTCATACGATCAAGTAGTTCTTTCTAAATGATAGGAAAATGACTTCAAACTTAAACGATTGTATTGACTAGGTAAGTTACCGTTTAGATCGTATCAATGAAATCGTGTAGTTCTTTGAATTTATGTATGTTGGAAACTTTGAATTTATGAATGTTAACAGGTACAACAATTTTAAACTTTACAAATATTAAGAATGGAAAAAAATAAAAAACCATACAACCCGTCAACTCAACTGAACCCATGTTGGGTTGAGTTAGAAAATTAATTTAGGTTATTTAGGTTGTCAACCCAAACAACAAAAAATATGGGTTTGGTTGAGAATGTTTTCCAAACCAACTCAAGTCATTCACATCCTTAATATTTAAAAATATAACAAAATATCATAGCCTATTTTTAATAGACCGTTATAAATTTTGGTATGCTATTAATTGTATAATACAGATAACGCAAACAATAATTTATCAAGATTTATTACAAATAGACGATGATATTTTGCTATATTTGTAAATATTTTAAGCAACATTATCATTTAAAATAATTTTCATAAAAGATTTTTTTTTTTTTTTTGAATATTTTACTATCTTAATAAAATGGCTTCATTTAATAAAACAATAGAGAGAAACACGTTTGTTGATAAAGTAGAAACGATTGGTCAAACAACATTTCCCCATATTGTATTGTGTGTATGAACATATTGTATCCATCGGTATGAAAACAATTATATATAAATATATATATTAAGATAGTATCCATTAATATATTGACACGTCATATCATCTCAATAATGTACCCACCCTTCTAATTATTTTAATAAAATATGACTTATCCTTTCACTAAACTTTATTAATTTATTACTTTTCCAACAACATATTATTTTAAAAAAGATATCAATTTATATATTTATCCTTTTCGATTTTACCATTTTAAATTCTAAACTAATAATTCTACAAATTAAAATTTTATCTTTAAATAACATTATATATGATCATTTAAAAAAATATGAGGATTTATCACCTTTTAAAATATACTTAAATAAACATGTCCTATAAAATAATTATTTTATGACACGTTTTCTAACATGTTACCATAAATTAACATTTATCGATGTATTTGTGTTGTGTCATCAAACAATTGTTACTAAAAGTGAGTTTTCTTGCTGTGTAATAATAATAATAATAGTAATAGGTAAACTTTGTGTTCTTAAAGAAAGAAAAAAGAAGATATGAAGTGTTTTTATGATGTGTGGCATTTCATCTTAATTAGACTAAAGTGCTTGACATGTCATGTTTATTTTTTAATAAGAATACTATATCACAAACATTAGTTTACGTATATAAATATATATATATATATATATATGACATGCACTAACTTAAATATATGAGTGGTGAAAATCACAATAACTCAATTATTGAGTTATATATTTCCATCATTGAATTATATGATTAAATTTTAAATAAACGATGATGGAAGAATATTTCATTTAGTAACTATTTTATTTTTATTTTTAGTTTTTAATTTTCGAGAATTTAAAATCTATTTTTTCTATTTCTGACCCTTTGTTTTTTTAAGTAAAATATTTGAATTCTTATTACCTAAATTCTAAATCTTGAAACATAAGTTTTTTAAAATTATTTGCCTATATTTTATCAAATATTAAATATAGGTGGAAATCAAATGTTTTTTTAGTACAAATTGAGGTGACCAGACTCTTGGTTTTCAATACATACATATGTCAGTTGAGTTAAACTTTCTTACATAAAAATTAAATGATTATAAACAAACTTTAAATCGATGAAAAGACACATCTAAAATAATATATACAAAGAATTAAAAATAAATGGGAGCAATATTATCTATCTACTCCAAATATGATTATTAAAAAGAACTCCTTATAATGACAATTTTAAGAAATACATCATTTAAAAATTTTAACTGCCCAACATCCTACTTGAACACTTGGATTAATCTTTTTGTCTTGAAGGATATTTTATCTGTTGTAAGTTAGGGATTTGGTATAAAAAAAAAGTCCCACATTTCATTATCATATAATAAGATATATACATAATGAATTTTCCTATGATATTATTTTGTATTTATTGAGTTGATGGTGAAAGGGGCATCCAAGGTCCTAAAATGTTATGTTTAAAAATCCCCATACTGCTCCTTTCCATTGTCACAACCTATATACTATATTCCTACCTAAAAACGAGACTAAACCCTACTTTCATGTCGATGAAATTCGAGAGTCTCAGTAAGTTTTGGTTGGGTCTCGAATTAATTATGATGACTTGGTTCTTCTTTACCCTCTGAATTCGACGACATTAATTCATTGATTTCATTTTAAATAATGTTTGTATGATTTTGTTTGATTTATTTTATACTTTATGTATGTTTTTCTCCTCTCAAAATCTACGCACTAACAAATTATTTATTTCTTATTATTCATTTATTAACAATTTATAAAATCTTATCGTGGAAACTATTGTTAACATTCATCAAATTTATTTTCTCAGATTATTCTCAAATATTTGCAAATATATTGTCTATTATAAATGATAAATCCTAATTAACTATCGTCAACTATCCCCAATAGACGATGCTGATAAATGTCTACCATTCTTTATCTCACTGTTTATCATTAATAGACATGATATTATTTTTTTCATATTTATAAATACTCTCTGCAATTTTGCTATTTAAAACGATGACCCATTTTCTTATCTAGATAAATCAATAAACTTATTAGGAACTCACTCAATATTTACCGAAACTATATTATTACACAATCAAAAGTTTAATAAATACAAATTTAAATTTTTTTTTTCAAATCAAATATTGAAAAATGGATAAAACTATTTACAAATATAGTAAAATATATCATCGTCTATCTATCTATAGATAAATCGTAATATATTACTATTTGTGTCTATTTATATATATCGCAATTGATCGCATGTGATATTTTGTCATTTATAATAATTTTTGATGTTTTTTAATAGATAATTATTTTAATATAAAAAAAAAAAAGAAAAGAAAAAAGGAAGTATGAATCAGCTGATGTTATTGGCTGAGTCAAAAGGAGATGTTGATGTTTATTTAGTTATATAGAAATCAAATGGTGGGTGGGAATTGGGACCCATCTTTCTAGAATTAATTTTTATTCAAACTAAGAAAATATATATAGAATTTGTCTTTCCAAATGACTTTTCTTACCAAAATCTTCCTATTTATACTCAACCATTTCCTCTCTTTTCTTTCATCCATTTTCATTTTTTTCCTTCACCCATTTATTTCCTTTGTCTCTCTCTCTCTCTTTCTTTATTGTGTTGCTTTCAATATTTTTGCATAAACTATAATGGAATGCAAAAATCAGCAACCTCAATTATCACCAAAATATGAGTGTCTTCTCTTTGGTAATTGTTCATCTCTTTGGTTTTAAGAGAACTCAGCTAATTAATTAATTATGATTCTAAAGAATTGAACTTTGTAGATACATAATTTTGTTGATTATGTTTTGATTTTGGGCAGATGTTGATGATACTCTTTACCCTCTTAGTTCTGGTTTGTCAAAACAATGCACTAAAAACATTGAAGGTATCATTCAATGATCTTATCAATATATGTATCTTTTGTTTTTCTTCCTTTTGTTGTTTTTTGGCTTTGAGTTGATCTTATTTTTCTTTTGTTGTTTATGATAGAGTACATGGTTGAAGAACTTGGGATTGAGAAAGATGGAGTTGTAGAGATGAATCAGTTTCTGTATAGGAGTTATGGGACTTCCATGGCTGGTCTTAAGGTCAAATCTTTGAACCTTTTTTTTTTTTTTTTTTTTTCTTGTTTGCAAAATTTACATAAAACGACCCATTTGAAATTAGTGTTAAAGTTTCAAACTTTTTGGCTTTTTGTGTAGGCTATTGGTTATGAATTTGATAATGATCACTATCACAGGTATGATTGCCACTATCTCTCCTCTCCTTTTATATCAAATTGGTTCAAATCAATTTTCTCCATTTTTAAAATCAATTTCCGGACATTGTGTTTTAAGATGTAAGAGATTTTGAAATGATTCTAAGCATCTTTTGAAGTGATTTTGAACATGAAAATAGTCAAAAATCACAACAAAAGTAGCATTTACACATGTTTCTAATAATTCAAAATCAATTTTTGTTAATATAAAAATTGCATTTAAAAGTGCAAAATTAGGTATTATATTAATTTCGAGTGATTAAATATGTTTTAATTTCAAAGTAGTTTGAGTATGACAAAAATGATTTTGTACAATTTCAAAAATAACTCTCAAACATGTTTTGGATATAATCTTTCACCAAAATAATCCTTTGTTTATTTGTTTTTACAGCTTGGTTCATGGAAGATTACCATATAACAATTTGAAGCGTGATCCTGTTCTCAGAAATCTCTTACTTAGTTTGCCGATTCGTAAAGTTGTAAGAACTTTATCTCTTTCTTAGTTTGTCATTTCATAAAAAGTTGTAAAAACTTTTCTTTCGGCTTATAATACATATATCGAGTTTTAACATGTTGTTAAAGCAAGAATTTTCAACTTTTTGGTTTGGTGAAACAGATCTTCTCGAACGCGGATGAAGTTCATGTTGCCAAAGTTCTAAGTAGGCTTGGTTTGGAGGGTTGTTTTGAGAGGATCATATGCTTTGAGAGTCTTAACTCCTCTAATTTAGATACTTCTTCTGATGATGGTTCTGAATCGGATTCCAAAACCTCGACAAACAGCGATACAGATGACACTCCTCCACCGCTCCCTGTCACTCCAATTATCTGCAAACCTTCTCCACAAGCATTTGAGTTAGCACTTAAGATAGCCAATGTTGACCCTAAGAAAACAGTAAGAAATTTTCTTCTCGTCTTCTCAACGTAAAATTACAAAACTTAAAAAAGTTTGATGTCATAAAATGATAAGATTTGAATGTTGGATTTGTAGTTGTTCTTTGACGATAGCATCCGCAACATAAAAATGGGAAAATCCAGTGGCCTCCACACAGTGCTGGTGAGTTCTTATATATATACTTCATTTATTGTTGAACAAAACAATGGAACGCTATTACAAAAACTATGAGACATGACTATTTTGCAATATCAAATAACGATTATTGTCTTTAGACTTTTAAAAACGTCAAGTAAGGTAACTTTTTGTAGTAATGGAAAAAGAAAACAAATGAATAATATATAATAATCGAAAGAGATGAATACATGTAAGAGAGAATTAAGAAATGAAGAAATGGGTTTAAAAGAATGAAATGTATAATGCAGGTTGGATCATGGAATAGAGGGAATGGAGTTGATTATGCATTGGAAAGCATTCATAACATTAGAGAAGCTCTGCCAGAACTATGGGAAGTTGATGAGAAGATGAAGAATCAAAGGCTTTCTTCAAAAATTGCATTGGACACTTCATTTGTTATGGCCTAATTAAATATTCAACTCCTCATTATTATAATTAACATATCTATTTTATTACCCCTAATTAATCGTGGAGTTTGGATGTTATATTATATAATCCACCCCATTTGTAATAAACTATTTAAAATATATGAAATGTAAAGCAAAGTTATCTCTTTCTTTGCTTTTGATATTGGGTATGCAAATATGATTGTTAGTTTATTTCAATGCAAATGAAGCAAAACTTATGGGTATAGTTCACAAAATTGTTCTCAAATAAATTCAAGTTTTTGCTCAACCCATGTATATACAGACATATATATTATATTACATATTTTGTGGACAACTTTTTTCCACTCTTGGCGTTACATACTAAAAAATCTTCTCATCAAGAGTTTGTCATATTTTTACTTAACTAGTTGGGATTCATTCATATTTCCAAATAATTATGTTACAAACGTTTTCATGAATAGTCACTTCTTATTTTAACAATCAAATTTTTTGTAAGTTTGTATAGAATAATTGTATATATTTTTTTATAATAACACTAAAGATTATAGACTTAAATATTTACAAATTAAAAGACGCTAAAAGAAAGAATATATGAGAATAATATTTTCTAAAAAGTATTCTAATTATTGCAATAATTTCAATCTACATAAGGAAAACCCTAAAGCATAAGTTGTTAACTAGTTAAAAGGTATTATAAATTAAATGAAAACATAAAATTTGTTTTATATCATCACTACCATATTAATTTCAATTGATTAAAGCCTTCAACTTAAATGTGCCTTTAAGATGAAGGGGATTCGTGGTAGTGTGATGGATGGCGACCAATACCTCTTTCTAAATGAGGAAAATGAAGTGGAGGTCTAATCAATTGGAATGCCCTCTTCGTTAGTGGTCATGTTTGACACATCCACATCTTGATAAGATTGTTCTATATATCAAGGGTTATTTTTAGAAAGAAAAAAATTTCATTGCTTTGTTTCACATTCAAAGGAGCTTGATCGAATTTTCATCTCTGTGCACTAAAAAGATATACATGTCAATTAAGTGATTAAGAAAATCTCAAATTTCAAATAACAAAGGAACCATTATGGCCACATCAACTGATCAATTCATCTTTCTAGAAAAGGTGTCCATTATTAATTTGTCTCAGAAAAATGTGTGTACAATGGATCTCAACCTCCAAATGAGGCCACCTATTACTCACACATCACCTCTCAAAAATTAGATATTTGTATTTCTAGAGAGGTGCCTGTAATATCAAAAGAGATTGATTCTCACTTTCCAACACAAAATAGAAAAAGAGAGAAAATTTTCAAACTCCAAGGCCACATTGGGTCACATCACTTCTCAAGAAATAGATAATATTAATCTTTTTAGAAAGGTACCTATAATCTCAAACAAAATTGATTTGCATCTTTCTATGGGGATTCTTTAACTTAAGAAAGGTTGAAGTCTTGATAGGTAATTCCTATAAATATTTTGGGGTTGACCCAAATGTAGAACTGATTTGAAAATATATAAACTTACCAAATCCAAAACTACCGCAGAGCATTGCTAAGGTCATTATACTCCAAAATCCGACTCAAAATATTTAACTCACAGTCATAGAACTAGTTGCAAATATAACAATCAAGTCTAAAGTATTACGAGTAAATTCAATACAAAAGAATTGTAGATAAAGCAAATTTAGATCCAGTTTTGTGAGTTTAATTTATTAATAATAGACTATATCGTTGGTTGGTAGGAGTATAATAGTAATACACCTAAACCATATTGCTTATAGAAACCTATCAATCATAGACCATATCATAGATGGCCATATAACATATTCACTTATAAGTGTTACCAGTAATATAGCCTATTATCGATAGATTTTAATGTATTTACAATATTTTAAGAGATTGTTTAGAGCCATAATAGAATGCGCAATGTAATGTGTAATCCATAGTTCATGTTTAATTTGGATTAAGCATTTTGGAATTAATAAAGTAATTCCAAACTCATTTCATTTCCATAATTTTTAGCATATTCTTTTTCCCACTATTTTAATGTTGTACGATTCTATGTTCATTCCATCCTCGATTTCTCACTCATTCCAACATTCGCTAGATTATTAGTAATCTTGATTATATTTCAACCTTCCAAACAACTTTATAATTTTTATCCTTAAAAGTACTATTCATTACAATTATCTCGATATCTAATATAATTATCCAAACCTTGAAACTAAAAAAATAAAAAATAAAACATGAAAAAAGGGTCAAAGTTTCAATCTTTTTGACCCAATGCTTTCAACCATATGTTTGCTTGGTTTATAAGGTTTTAAAATTTAATCATGTATTTTCTAGAAGGAATTTAAAAATGTATTTGAATAATCCATTACTAAAAATGTAAGAACTAAAAATAATTTTTTGAGATCCCCCAAACTTAACTCTAAATTAACCCCAAATTAGTGATAGAGATTGTTTGAAGATTTGATGAAAAATAGAAATCAAATTTGGACCTTCAAAATATAGAGTTGACTAAATTGGATTGACACAAAATAGTATTTAAATCATTTCTCTACAAATCCCAAATTTCAAATTTATCATAGACGTTACTGATTATCGAAGGAAATCCTCCGCCCCCAGCGGCGCCGACCACCGCTGAGTACTGCATTCATTGCGGCGGAGCGATCTCCATTCTAACTCGACGGTGATCTCTTCAATCTTAAAATTCAATCAACCAGAAAAGAAAGAGTGCCGACTTTTTTTAATGTAATTAAAAAGGCTTCGATTTCACTCACTGTTCATGAGATCGTGTCTACGTCTTATAAGTCCACGATATAGCATTGCATCTTCCCATTTCCTTTTTATTTCTCAACAACTTTTTGGGTATTTTCATTGGTCTCTCTTCTTCCGGCGAATTTCTTCCCAGACGGTTCGATTTGTATTGTAGTGAGTATCAGTTTCCATTCTGATCGTTCATTTTTTTTAGCACCATTTGGAGAATACTTTCATGGGTTTTGGTTGTTTTGCTGGATTTTTGTTTTTTGTTTTTTTCTTTTTTTTTTTGTGATTTTGGGGTCAACCCACATTTTGTTAGGACCATTTTCTTGTTTCATTTGCATGGGTTTGAGTTTCTTAATCTAAATCAGTTGATAAATGAAATGCGATTTTTTTTGTTTTGTAGTTCTTTTTTTATGGGATTTTATTTAGTTTGAGATCTGTTTGATCTGTGTTTTTGGGCATTGCAGTTGAAGTGTTTTTGAGTTTTGTGGGTTGAACTTGAAGTGGGTACCTGGAAATGGAGAATGGTGATGAGTTCAATCAGATTTCTGATGCTAAATATGAATGTCTTCTATTTGGTATTACATTTTGGACTTCTTATCTTTTTCAAGTTCAAAGTTGGATTGGAAAATTTTTTATAACAAATAATTGTTTGTTTACTTTCAGATCTAGATGACACTCTTTATCCTTTTAACTCTGGTTTGGCAAAGGAAATCACCAAGAACATTCAAGGTTAGATGGAATTTCCTTTCCCCTTTCCCCTCTGGATTTAGAAACGTTTGGGGCTGATAGTGTTTAGAGAAATGAGGCTCTTTGTATTTCTATGATATTGTCCATTATGAACTTAGAGTTTGCTTGGAATTATCTTTTTGAAATGTTATCTTATGTGAGTTGACATGGGATTATGTTCAAATCTCCAACAGATGACGGGTTTCTTTGTTGTTTTATTGATTGGATGAAATTTTTGTTCTCTTGTAGAATATATGATTGAAAAGTTAGGAATGGAGGAGAACGTGCCTGAATTGTGCATTTCCTTGTACAAGATTTATGGGACAACAATGGCTGGTCTTAAAGTAAGTTATAACATCGTAGCCTTTTACGTGATCTTTCTTCAAAACAACCATTGCAGTCAATTATTGGATTCTATGTTATGGTCGTTTTTCCTGGTTGCAGGCTATTGGGTATAACTTCGATTACGATGATTTCCATAGGTAACTAATTTTTGATCTACATTAGTCTATGTTTGAAAATTTTGAGTTGTATTCACAACTCTTTTTTCTTCCTCTCCTGCAGTTTTGTTCATGGAAGATTGCCATATGATATGCTCAAGCCTGATCCTTTATTGAGAAACCTTCTTCATAGCTTACCAATTCGAAAACTTGTAAGTAGCTTGTTATGGAATTGACAAATGAAGAAAACAGAAAACTTAAATCAATAGTAAATCGACATAAAGATTTACGTGGTTTACTAACAGTGTATAGTCATGTTCACTAATAGTGTTTTGATTTTTAACCTTTCTTTTTGTGTTGCTGTCTGATTTTTGAGCTCAGATATTCACAAATGGTGATATGGCCCATGCAAATAGAGCGCTGAAGAGACTTGGATTAGAGGACTGTTTTGAAGGGATTTTATGCTTTGAGACTTTGAATCCTGATAAGGGAACGGTTGATGAGGAGGAAGCAGGGTCTGTAATTTTTGACATCAATCAGTATATGAGCAATCCAAATTCTGATATCGATCTACCGAAGACACCGGTCGTCTGCAAACCATTCGAAGAGGCATTTAAGCAAGTTTTCGAGATGGCCAATATCAACCCGAAGAAAACTGTAAGTTGAGAACAGATAAGAGTAACTCTAAGTGATCTTTTCCAAGAGTTCGATGATTATAGTTTCTGTTGTGTTGAAAACAAAACATCCAATATTTAGAATCAATAAACTTCTTGTTCATTTAATATATAAGATCTTAACAACTTACTGGGCCTCCAAAGCTTGACCTTCAAGAACATTGATCGTTTAATACTTTGCCTGATCTGTTATCTAACTTCATTTTCATTTCCCAAGACTACATTAAATATTGTCTTGTTTCCAGTTGTTCTTCGATGATAGTGTTCGAAATCTACAAACCGGGAAGTTGGTGGGCCTTCACACAGTGCTTGTAAGTGCCAATACCATTAGGATTTCTTCTTCTTCTTTAACGCTTGCTGCCAATCTCACTTACATTCTAACCTTATCACGAATTCAGATTGGTAATTCGCAACGGATCAAGGGGGTGGATCATGCGTTTGAGAGCATCCATAATATCAAGGAAGGATTGCCTGAGCTATGGGAAGACATGGAGAAGCTCAAGAGCGTCACATACTCCAGAAAGGTAGCTATCGAGACTTCAGTTAGAGCATAATTGTTAGTATTTATGATCAAGTGGACAGTGCAAAAACTCTTGGCAATTGCAATGAATGCAAAATATGAGAACTTTTGAATAGAACATATTGCCTCCTCATGATAAGAGGGAAAATTTGTGTCCTTTTAAATTTCTGTTTATCATAGCTGTTTCTTTCTTTATTTTTTTGGTTCTTTTTAAGAGTTCAACTTGAGGTAGAGTGAAGGACTTTTTTAAGGTTTTAAGCTATTAGTAGTTGATGAATGAATACGTTTAGCTTAGCTATGCACCAAAGTTAACATTGATCTTAGTTCATTTAGTCGCATATGAACTAACATTTTATTGTTCCTTAAACAAACTTAGGATGACGGTAAGTCCTACATAATGAAAAATGAGAATGTCATTTATAAAACTTTTTTGGTCGAATGGGGAATAGGTTCATTTTGTAGATTTAAAATCCAAATTTTACATTAAAATAGAGCCATAGTATTTACTTAGGTTCTAATATTGACTTTACTTTCTTTAAACATCCCTACATAATTTGGGATTAGAACTTTGAATTTTTATACTTTAAAATTGATCAATAGTATTTAGATTGAAATCATAAAAAACACCTACTACGTGAATAAATGGAGATTACTTTCAAATGAAAGAAAGGGATCTTGTGGTTATGAAAGTATGGTTAAGAAAAACTTTAAAAACTTAAAGTTACTATTCATATCAATAAGTTGTGTCTTCATTGCTCAACTACATGAATTCTAGAGTAGAACATGCTTAACTTGAAACAATTTTATATTGAGTGACTTCATAGAAATTTTACTAAGAAATATGTGAGTGATAATGAAACATGGTGAAAGAAACGTGTTGGTTTGTGAGAATGTAGTGGAAGGAAAATCAAGGTAATGAGCCCATAAATCTAGATTAAAATATATACAAACAAGTATTCAATAGAAGTTCAAGGTTAGGGATGGGCAATAACCTCATCCCCATTCGTACCCAGTCAATCGGGGCATTCCCATCCTGATTGTGTTATGGACCCATAAGAAATTTTGCCTCCCTACAATTCCCTATGCACAATGCTAATGAAAAATCTTTCTGTTATTGAAATTATCTAGCAATATAGTGGCTCCTACTTTTTTCATTCACATTTGATATACGATAAGTGTTATATATTATTTTAGTTCAAGTGACAAGTAATGAATGAGTAGAATAAGGAATTTTTCCTACCATGTAAACATGTCCAAACAAGTGGGATCCAACGTAAAAGATAGCAAATATGTCATATGCTCAATTCACTCAAAACATACACTATTGTCAGACATTCGAATTCTCAACTATGTATTGAACTAAAACAAAAAAGTAAAAAGAGATAAATAAGTAAAGTATAAACTACTTGATTGGAAGTTGTTTTTAAAACTTTTGGCTAACAAAATTTTCTCAATGGGTAAAATTTCTCAATCAAGAGTATGGAGAGACGTGGGTTCTCTTTCCTTTTCCCTCTGCCTCTATTCCCTAAAAATAGTTCTCATTTTGGTAAAAGTTCCAATCAAGGAAGGCAAACGATAAGAACAATGATTTTTGGTACCTTATACCATTATTACATGAAAATATCTTTTTGGTATCTGTATTTTGAAATTTGTTCAATTTTAGTACTTATCTTTCAATTGTCTATAATTTATTTGTCGATCTATGTTCTATCTTAAATTTAGTCCACCCTAGGTTCTCCAAATATTTGTAATTTGTATTGTGTTTTCATCTTGGGGTGGAATCTTCAATGATTTAATTACAGTGATTTGACCAACTTAAATAACAGCTAAATATTTGGAAAAAGAAAAACCCTAGTTTCTCTTTTAACTTATAATAGACTTTCGTATACGAATGTTAGTTACAATGTCGCGTTATAGTAGAGATTTTCATTTAATGTATGGGATTGAGACGAGGAATCCTTGATTACATGAGAAGTAACGTAGAGAAAGTGGTGAGAAACTTTTCGGTTTTGGAACTAGTTTTCATGTGGTCTCTAGATTTTTAGAGTTTGAATTTAAAGGATTTATGTTTTGTTTCATCTAGATTTACACTTTCAACCTCATGTTTTTTTATTTCTTAAACACTCATTTTCATTAGTAGATAATTATTTTAGTTACCAAAAACTTCTAAAAGTATTTATAAATATAGCAATAATTTATCATGAAACAAGTAAACATAGATAATAGTAATCTATTATAGTGTATAACAGTTTATCGTAGATAAACTATAATATTTCGATACATTCTATAAATATTTTCATTTATTTTGTATTTTTTGAAAATAATCCTTCACTAATTAGAACTAATACCTACTAATTAATTTAAAATGATCTTGAAGTGAATTGTTAGAAGAAGAAAAAAACATAGTGAAACTTAATTACTTAAATTCTTTTAAACTAATAATAGCCTATTTTGGTGATTAAAAAGTCAAATGGTAAAAGAAGAACTCGAATAGTTTTTGAAATTTGGTTTAGAAAGACATATCAATATAAAACATGAAATAAGGCAAAAAAAAAAAAAAAAAAAAAAAAAAGGATCAATGGACACTTTTTCACATTGAGTCTTCCAATATGTTTACTTTGACATAACATTAAATAAATATGAGATTGTCAGTATTATGTTGTTTTGTTTCTATCATTTTGACACATTTCTCCAATTATTTGTTTATTAAGAACTATCACAATTTAATTATCATTAATATTATTTAATTTACATGTGGAAGGAAGAAGCAGATCAAATCAAAACACAATAAAGTAAATGTTCTCAAACTACTCTTATATTTAAGAATTAATTGGTCTCTAATGTTACGAACAGCTTAAAAAGATAAGGATTCATAGAATGAATGGTGTTGTTCCACAAGCTTAAACAAATCCAATCAAATCCCAACACACTTCAAATTTAGTTGAGAATCATGAAGGGAAAAAGAAACTAAGTAGAAAAAATAGTCAACTTTGTAAGAAATAAATTTCTTGTTTTTTTATATGTGATTGGTTTTCCAAATTTTATGTACAAAATTCCAACAATCAAGCTACATACATAACTAGCAAACACAAAACTTCAAAAAGGATTTATCAAAATGGATGATAAATATTATAAGACTTCCCTAAGTTTTCTATTAGCTATAGAATCCCTCCCCTTGGCTTTCTTAGGCAACAACCCAACATGATAACGCGTCGATAATCCGTCCTTTCCACCCTTGCAACATCCACGACCCGTCTTGATCGATATTGAAGTCCTGATGGTATTCTGTGTTCACTATCTTCTCCACACTCTTCAGCAAATCTTGGTCTAATGGTACTTGCTTGAACCCGGCCCTTGTGTTCCTTACTTGCCATTGCTTGTATGTCTCTGGCCTTTCGACTCTCTCAAGCCCCTCGCACGCTATGACATTCATGATGTCTCTTCCTAGGATTTCCTTCTCACACAGAAACCTCTGGGGATTGTCTCGAGGCACTGTCGCTTCGTACATGTCGAACAACGACGAGTAGTAAAAGAGTGCCTCTTTAAACCTTGTGTTGAAAAATGGAGTGTTAAATGAACCATTGGTGACTTCATGAATGAAGAGATCTGGATTGATTTTCCTGATCAACTTTAGAACCCTATCTCTCGGGCTGTTAGCGACTACTGTTTCGTCGGGTACGTTTTTCATTCGGAACATACAAGTCACAATAGTCAGTTCATCTCTATCAAGATTGAGATCCTCGTATCGAACCGTTTCCCATTTTTGTGCCAAGACCTTGTGTTCAAATGGCACATTGAATCTTTTGCAGTAATGTGCAAGACGACGACCAGTCTGCTCAACACGTTCAGCAGGGCGGAATCCTGGCTGGGGAAGCTCGATCCCTGTTATCCGAAGTTTCGGAGGTCCACCAGGTCTACGCGAAAGCCGTTGAATCAAGCAGGGCCATTGGAGACCATACAAAATCCCAAAATCAACAATATGCAATGTTGAGACTTTCTCGGCTAACTTCAGAATTGTTCTATTGCCATAGAAATATGACATCCGCCGAAACGGGCACGCCTTGATGAACATCTGATAAGCTTTCAAGATCTCAGCAGCAGAGGTTTCATTACTTGCAAAGGGCAAATATAGAGGCGTACCGGCGGCAAGACGAGTCTCAAGACCCTTAGCAAAGTAATGAGCTAATCTTTGATTTCCATCCCCAGATGGATTAGAGTGCTGCCTGATTTGATTAAGCAGTTCATTGGCAGTTCTTTGATCGTAATTTGAAACAGCTTGAGCACATTGAGTTAACAATGTCCACAAATCCACAACTTCCACACTGTTCTCTTGCTTCCTAGAACGACTACTTTTCTTCCCTTTCCTTTTCCCTCTCCCTCTCGATTTCTTATTCGCTTCGCTCTCCGATGATTCATCGGAACCACACGACGGGGGAGACTGCCGACTCTCGCCACGACAAAGAAGAACCTCATCAAACAAGTCAGACAGTGAATTATCATCAGCAAAATTAGCAGATTGTTTACTACTTCTCAACTCCTCATCACTATCTTCCCTCAAACGGTTTTTCTTTTCTCTTAACAACCCATTTTCAAGGCTGGATCTACCATCGTTCTCGGCAGCAACCCAAGAAAAATCAACTGGCCTAGAAGGAAAAGAGGTAGAACTAGAAGAATCATTATCCAAGTCAATGGTTCCAAATCTTCCATTAACAGGAAGAAACTTACTAGCTTCCTCAGCTCCTTGTCTAAAATGGCCAAGAAATTGCATCCCAAGAAACGAATCTTGACTTAAAACAGAGTTTTGAAAAGGGTGAAAAAAAGAGGAGTCAGAGTTACCATTAAAAGACTCAGATTCATCTTCGCCTCCTAAACCTCTATCACAGCAAGAAGAATCACCGATTGGAGAAGGGGGATACTTCTGACCAAGAACATCATAAAAAGATTTCTCAGCAGCTTGAAGAGCCAAACAGTCAAGAAGCATACAGGGCTGTGTTTTGAGATCTTCACCTTCATCCATCAACATCTCGGTGATGTATTTGAGCATGGTGTTAGAGGTGTCATGACTATCGGGAGAATCTCCTTCGGAGCTGGAGGAGGAGGGGGAGGAGGAGGAATTGTTAGTAAGTTGGCGGTGTTGATGTTGATGTTGATGTGATTTGGCCGGAATCTGAAGGGGATCAACGACATCACGAGTGACTTTGAACAGAGAAGTAGAAAGATGGGGATGGAAGGGATAAGTATTATTCCAAGAATTGGGAAAATCGTCGAGGAGATTATCCATAAAATTGAAAGGGTTTGGAGAGGAAGATGAGAAATGAAAGACCCAGAAAGAATCGGTGGAAACTTTGGTGAAATATGAACACGGATTGGGAATATTTTAGGGTATTTAAGAGTCAGAAGGGCAAGTGTCGGGCCATTTCTGACGGCGACGATGGTTCTAGGAACCCTCTCTTCCCTTCATCCCTTCCCTTCGCCATACAATTTTTTCTTCCTTTTTTTAATCATGTCTATTTACTCCTCTTCTTCTTCTTCTTCTTTTTTTACAAATTATAAACCTATTCTATTAAATTAAACTCCCAATTTTTCATTACTAATCAAACAAAGTATTATGCAATAAGAGATTCGATTTTGTGACGTTCTCAAAATATGTTGGCTATATAGGTTTGATTCACTCAATTTTGATACCTTTCATGGCAACTTAATTAACTTTCTTATTTATTTTGGTTATTCTATATGCACTTTACCATTTATAATTCTAAATATGTGAGAACATAACAATGATAACTCTTCACATTTATGAATGATGTAATTTAACCACTTGATGATTGGTTTCTATGGATGATGTAACAACTTGATGATTGGTTTTTTCGTATTATTTTCCATCAAGAGCTTCAACGAAAAACTATCATCAAAAGCTTTTATACTTTGCTTCAAAATTGCATAACTTCTCATACAACATTTTTACCAATAAGGAATAAATCCTAACCACTTCAGACCATCTTTAAAAAGAAAATTTTATAATAAATCCTAACTATGTGGAACCATCTACTAATTAATTTGGTCGTGATAAAATAAAGTAGGTGAAACCATTAACTAACTGTTATTATAGTTCTAGGACTTGTTTATACATCAAAAATCTAATAGTTTGTTTTATAGATATCATATTAACAAAACAATAAATTACAACTGGATATACTGATTTCCATTTGAAACTTCGGGGTTTAATTTATAAAATTTTAAGTTCAATACAACAAAACTCAATAAAAAATATATATATACAAAATCGATATATTTAAGTTTAAAGTTGTATACTTTTAAAATTTTAAATTTAATCTCTAATATACGAATTTATTATTTTTTTACTAAAATAAAATTGTTATTTATAAAGTTTTCACCGTAAATTTTGAAAATCATATCATACTTCTTTCACGAAACAATCATTATTATCGATAAAAATTTAATTGTATGAATTAAATTTAAGATTTATTGAGAGCCCATAATTTATTCATTAGAAAAATATATAAAGACTACCATTGATAAAAACTCATATCTTTACCCACTTCGAACAAAATGAAAAAGATAAAAAAAAAGAAATTATTTAAATAATAGAAAACCCGAATTGGGGGAGATGAACCGAACCGGTCTTGGAAATGGAGTCTCTAATTATTTCTTGATGATCAAGTTGTGTTGACCACCTGAAAAAAGAAAGAAAATTATGTAGAAGAAAAGTCATAAAAGCAAAGAATCTTTTTTTGTTTTTAGTTTTAAAAAAGTCAAACTTTATTTTGTTTACTTCAAACTAAAATCTATCATTTCTAATCTATCTCATAACTCAATATTTACCTCAGAGATAGAATTCTACATTTTACTTATATTTTTTAGAAACAAAAAAAAAAAAAATTGATTAATTATTTGTTAACTTATATGTTTTTTTTTTTTTTCTTTTTGATGAATTCTTTATGTTGATTTTCTTTTTCTTTATTTTCAAAACATCCTATAAAATATTATAAGATGTTTGAGTAAAGCTCATGTCACTATGTTGATATGATTTCCAAAATAAAATGTTTTTTTTTTCTTTCTTGTGTTTCTTTTTCAATGTTTGACTGTTCATTGGAAAGAGAGAGTATAGGGTGTAAGCACATGGATTGAAATAAATGGTTCAATTATTATCTTATTGCTTCCACGTCCTCATGTTTGATGCTTTGTTGTCTTTACTTATTCTTTTCTTCTAATATATAATAGAAGCTTCCTTGTATGATGCCATAAATCAATCTCTCTCCACCCTAATATATTATAAGTTAATTGAGCTATGTTTGTTTAATAATGGTAAAAGCAAGGATTAAAATGTCGATGTCGAAGTTGAGATTGAGATTTTACAAATATATCGATAAAATATTGATATCGACATGATGTTTATAAAAGTCACAAAAATTATAAAGTTTGTTTAGATTAATAATCAAGTCGTTAAGTTTTACTCCAAAACTAAGTTACGACTATAGTTATTAGTATTTCTATTCATATATTATTGGACTAAATAGATAATATATTTGTCTTTTATCAATACTTATAAAAGATGTTGAAAATACTCATCGATATTTTATATCGATATCCAACTACTGGATTTACTATTTTAATCTTTATGAAATAAATGAGAATTTTTATAAATACTATAATATTTATCGCCTCATTTTACTTTTTGTGAGATCTCAATACTAACATAGTTTAAATAAAATAAAGTTTTCACTATCAAAAAAAAAAAAAGAAAAAAAAAGGGCAAGATAAAACATTGTTGAAGATTTTTTGGTGGATCTTTTGAAGATTTAGAATGGAAAATGATCTTTTGAAGATTTAGAATGGAAAATAGAAATCCTTACTTTTATGGTTTCACTATTAACTTTTGTGATGTAATTTTGGACCACATCTCACTTTTGTGGTTCATAGACTTTGCTGTCACAATTAGATGATAAAATAAATATTTAGGTCAATTGGACAAAATAAAGAACATGTGAATAAGTGAAAAGAGTATATATATATATATATATATATAGGACTAATGAAATATACATTACAAGATTTTTCACTTTTAATAATGAAAAAACTTTAGGCTAAAATCCAAATAACATCGGCCTAAGTTATGTCGATCGTTGTTGTATTCGTATCGGAAGAAGTTCTTGCCAACGAAATTTACCTTCATCGGCATAAGTACCTTTTTCTCGATGTATGCTGCTGCGTTCGGCATACAAGATTTTGCCAATGAAACATAATTTTCGGCATACTACATTTTTACCGATAAAAAATGTTGCGTTGGCATATAATTTGTCTCAACGAAAATACATGTTTTATCGACATGACCGTCTTTTAAAATGCAGTCTAAAATATATATTCATAAGTGATTTATAGTTTTAAATATATAGGGCTAATGAAATATATATATATATAATTCAATTTGTGTAAGTCTTACTTAGATAAACTAAACATTAATTAATTTGATTAATATACTATGGTGAAACCCTTGTTTTAAACAATATTTATGAGAAGGAGTTACTTCAACATTAAGCAATTACAACTATGTTTAATATTTAAATGTCTACTTGACAAGTACATATTAAATTTTATTAATCATAATCTTTAATATCTAATTGATTCTTCTTCTTCTTTTTTTTTTTTTTTTTTTTTCTCTTTGATTTAAATAAAATTTCTACTTGAATAAGAAAGAAAAAGAAAAGTAAAGATGAGGTTGATATATATCATTAATTATCTTAATTTTTTCATCTGCATGCAAACGAATTGAAATATACGAACGTTGGTTGGAAAGGTTTGATTTATAAAAAAAATAAATAAATAAATAGAACATAGGAAGGTGTGATATTTGATTTACTTTTAATTTTGATGTTTTAATGTGGATCCCACTCTTTTAATATATATTATATATATGGTCAAAGATTTCTTCTTCAACATATTTTTAATTAAACTAATCAATCAATTAGCCAAAATATGTATACATAAATGTTTTGATATTTAGAATAAATTTGACAAAATAGTTTCTTTATTATTAAAATAATTCAAAATTTACCTAATGTTCTCTCTCTCTTTTTTTTTTTTTTTAATAATAAAGTATAATATTTTGATTTAAACTTAGTTAATGACTAATTGTTGTAATCTAATAAACTAATATTGCAAGTAAAAATGATACATGGATATATATGAAGGAATGGTTAGTGTACTTATATGAGAAATAAAAAAAAAAATGTTTGATGGTGAAAAAAAAAAGTAAATTTAGTCTCTGCATCTAATTTGAAATTATGTAATAACGATTATTCTCTTGTTCAGTGTAAGATATCACGTAGGATATCATAGCAAGAATAGTAACAATAATAAAAATGATAGTCACAAAACAAAAGCACACACAGAAATTAGTAACCTAATTTGGTGTAACAACACCTACGTTTGAGGGGTAATGTGTCCCTAATAATCAATGAGTTGAGCAATTACAAGATGTGTCTATCTGTAGACTCTCGAGATTACGTGACACTCATAGTGCTAACTCATAAGACACCTAAGCTACCCCTAAATGTGAGACTTCTTCTCTTCAATATTTAGGCTCCCCTTAAGTAGTTTCTAGAAGTGAGCATGCATTTAGGCTCCCCTTAAGGGAATAGAATTTCTTCTATCTTGATGTATATATCTTGATATATCTTTCCTTATTGCTTTTGAACTCCCTTCACATATGAAACTTAGGTTCTCCCGAGTTAATGAGAACCTCCTTCCCTAATGAGTAAACTTTAAGCTCCCTCTAAAGCAGTGCAGTATGCAAGAATCAATGTACTGATCTTAGGAAACAACCCACAAGAACAACAACTGCAACAGAGACACTTGAACATTTCAGATACAAACTTCTCTCAAATAACCACACTAAAGAACAACTCAAAAACATATGCAACGACTCTAGCAGAAAGGCCTCTTCGAGTTTAAAAAGCCACGATCAAACAAGAAAAATATTCTCATAATAAATGGCCAAAAGAAGAAAAAAGAAAAAGAGCATGTGAAACCAATATGCAAAATCTCGCAAATAAGGAAATAAGTAATTTGTAGAATCAACAACCTTTGAGACATAGTTGAAACAAGCACACACCAATACAACTTTTAAGACAACTACCAAACAACGCAAGAAATAATGGATATAGGAAACATATAAAACAATATATTTAACCAATAGCAAGGGCACTAACATAATTTTTCTTAGTATTTGTACTGACACATGGGATCCACATCTAAATACACAATTAAATAACGCAATTTGATTGATGAATCAAGAGTGCTCAATTGATCGAGCCTGAAAAATGACATCGATGTCGTTACCATTACCATTTACGACTATCTTTATTATTACAACTACAACTGAAAAATGGCATTGATGTCGTTACCACTACCATTTACGACTAAACCATCATGTTTGACATGTTTACTGCTATCGTTACTACTTGACGCTTAAAGGTAGAGGTAGGAGTAACGATAATAATAAATTTGACAAAGCTTATAATTTTAAGTAAATGTGATAAAAGATAGTTGAATTATATTTGTAATTGAAATTTATTATGATTAGAATGAAATAAGTAAAAGTAAAGGAGGGCACAGCTAAGAGAAGTCAAGAAGACCTTTTTGACGAACGACAAGTAGATTACTTTTATTGGGAAAAGGGGTTTGGAATCCGTATAAGAATATCCGACACGTCGGTCGAATATTCAACGTTATTTATTAATTAATAACTTTCTTTCTTTTTCTTTTCTTTTTCATTTCACAAACTTTTTGCCGACATCAATATAGATTAATGTGAATTATAATTATAATTACTTACTAAAACCTTTTTGCTTCATATTTCAAACCTTATGTTTGTTTTATAAAATTATGGTAAAATTACTATAATTCATTATATAATTATATATACTAATAATTATATGGGTTTTTTGAAAAAATACAAAAATAATAAATAGTAAATATTGTAAAAATTTGAAAATTTGAAAATAATGTTTTGAAATAGTGTTTACTATACCTAATTATAGATTTTTAATTAATATTTACTACATCAAGAGGTGATTATTAAAATCTTGGATAATCTTTATCCCAAATCAATCATTAATATTTTTTTTACCCTCTATTTCTTAAGCTGAGTTTTCAATTAGTAGTAGTTATATGTATAATTAAACGTATTTGTTTTGTTTCCAACTTTTTGGTAATGTAAGAAATTAAGAATTATAATATTACAAAAGATAAGCTATTTATTATGGAGTGGCTGCTATCCCAATTTTAAAATTAATTTGACTAAAAAAAGATTTATCTTTTTTCTTTTTGAATTCATACTTCATGAAAGGTCCAAGCAACATAGTAAAATTGTTGACCAAGTATAATGAATTCAATCATCTTTCACTCAAAGTTTCAAACTTTTAGCATCACAACAACCAAAAAAGATCTCTTGAACATTTAAAATTAAAAAATATATATATGTTGATAATTGTTGTAGCTGTCTTTTTTTTTTTTTTTTTTTGTTACGAGACGATGATTATTTTTAAGATATATGATTAATTCGTCAAGTGAGGTTAGTAGAGTAGATTTTTTGTTTTCTTATGAATACTATATAGGAAGTTGTTGATGGTTGAATTGAGTTAAAAAAAAAATTTGTAATATATTATAGGAAAATTTTTAATTGTTTGTAGAGTAGATTCATTGATTTCTTATAAATTAAATGACTGTCCTCAAGCTAGGAAGCTAATTCAAACCAACCACCATAATAAATGCTTTTGGATTGGTTTGTTTGCATCATATATTTCAATAATTAAAAAATTGATTTCTACAATCTTGGACATGGAAAGATTGTCTGTCTATCTATCTATGTATATATATATATATATTAATAGCAAAGATGGGTTAATGGTGTTGTGAAAAAAGAAAGCATTGTTTAATTATGATTTGAAGTCCAAGCTTTTTATTTATTATTTTTTTATTTTTAATACACATCAAGTCCTTACTTGTATCTAAAGTCTTTTTTACTTTTCATTTCCAACCAATTCAACAATGTATCTTTACTTTTAAATACATTGATGATGCAAGAAAAAAATGGCATTTCCAACATACATTTGTTTCTCTATTGTGAGTTCGAGTCTCTCTTTCTTGTTGTTGTATAATATATATATATGTGCTTAGTGGTAAATTCAAAAATTTTATATAGGTGGACACTATATAATAATTACACTAAAAAAAAATTCAAATATTGAAAACCTAATGGTTGCAGAATCTCAAAGAAATGGTTGCCACGGGTTGACGATTCCGTAGACATCGTAGATGAGGTCTTGTCCTTCCTCTATTGCTTCTGACTAGGATGGATTCCCTTTTCCCTCTTTCTTTGGTGTGGAGCCTATGTACCGCTTCGGCCTCTCCTATGGGACACCCGTTATTGAGGCCACTCTGAATCACGATACTAATAAATAGGACAAGAAGGCTTTCTCACCACTCTCATGGAGGTCGACGCTTTCTTCAATATTCTTTGAACCTTTCTTTCTTTTCAGTTGATGGTCGGGATTCCCCCAAGCACCGAGTCATGATAAGTATTCAGGGGAACGAATCTACAGGGCTATCACCTTCTTTGGCCAGATCTTCCAACCTTTTCACAACTCAAATTCTTTGACCCTTGACCTCGTATCCTCTCCTTCTTAGTCGAGCTGCTTCGCACCTTTTTCGAAAGTCTTTCGTCATCATTAAGATAGGTCATCCACTGGTTGAATTTAAAAGGTCCAGGTGACTTATCCACTAAATAGGCTTTCCATTTTGTAAGAGTGAGGGAAGAACCAGTATATTACAACCAACCATATTTTGTTTAAAATGAAGTATTGTTTATTTTATATTGTAATCTGACACTTCAAAATTAATATTAAAATACAAAAATTGATAATGTAAGCAGTGAGCGATCCAGAAATTTTGTATAGGGGCACTATATTATAAACACACTAAATTTAATATGTATTACAATTATCCTATACGAGTTTTCATGTTTTTAAATCGATCTATGATAAGTTTATTATCTAACTTATCCAATAAATCTTTCTCATTATAAACTATAAGACAATCATTCATCCATCTCCCATTTGATTGTGCAGTTGAGTCTTCACAATATTCATAACAGAAAATGTTCTCTCTACAGTAGCTATTGCAACTGGTAAAATCAACGTCAATGTGAGCAATCGATAAACTAATGGGTAGATCTTATCTCTTTTCGTAACGACCATTTTCACTGCAAGATCACCAATGCTTTTTAGTTCAACAAACTCTAAACGCATATCAATAATGTAATTTTGAAGTTAATCCTCAAGCATTGTGAGTTCAATAGCTGAAAAGTTTCTTGGATAAAATTGATCAAGTCGACTAAGTTTTTATCTATCAAAAGCAGCAAATTAATTACTTGGATTCAAACAAGTCATACAGAGAAGCAATTCAGTATTTGATTCAGTAAAACGATTATTCAACTCTTGAAGTTGCATATCAATGCAACATAAAAGACTTCAATACGATAATGATGCAAATTTGTAATTGGTTGAGATTTTTGACTTTTTCATCATCGAACTAAAAACATAGCATCCATTTTAAGAACTTCAATGTTATGACTATTGCAAAAATTAAAAACTTACTCTTTCAAATAATGAATCCTAACCAGATTCTCTCATTACTTTCACTACATTTGTAGCAATAAAGAAAAGACCGACACTTTTCCCATGATTTTTCGCACTATTTATAAGAGCTAATTGAAGTTGATGAGCAAAACAATGAATGTAAAAATCACATTCATTTTCTTTCAAAATAAGTGCTTTCAAGCCATGGAACTCACCTTGGATATTACTTGCTCTATCATATCTTTGTCCTCGCAAATTAACAATACTTAACCCATGTTGAGAGAAAAAAACCATCAATAACTTCCTTAAGTGATAGAGCACTTGTATTATTGACATGATGATTCCAATAAATCGTTCAATCACATGAACCTTCATCTACATAGTAATACAACTGACATATGCTCCTTTGGGGAAAGAAAATTAACGATATTTGAAATAAAATATATTTTGTACAATTTAGGGACAAATTTGACATTTAAAAAAAAATTATTGATATTTGGAATAAAAATTATTTTATAAAATCAATTGTAATACACAAGATTTGAACCCTTGACTTAATTGTTACAAAGTGAGGCAAAGCAACATTTTAATAAATAAAAAACATTATTTAACATATATTGTAATATGAAATTTTAAAATTAATATTAAAATACAAAAATCAATAATGCGAGGGGGACATATATCCTCGCTGGCCCTACATAAATTTGTCGTTATATACGTCTAAGAAAAATATTATTAAAATTTAATTGGGCGTGGGGTTTGTGACACAATGACTATTCTGACGAACCAGCACGAGCCACGTGGCGATGGTATAAACCCCATAGATACTGCTTGAGCTTATCCGCGGTTTCGTCGACAGTCACTTTACCAAAACCTAACTCTCCAAATAAAATATCATTGTTTTTATTTTGAATTACTATCTTTAAATTTATATATAAAAGTTTAAATAAGTTTTCTGTCTATTTTTAATTTCCAAATGTTAATTTATTATTGATTTTTTTAAAAAAAAAAAATTATTTTTCTTATTTGTACCATTTTACTATGAAAATATAAGTATTGAAATTGAAAAAACTTTTATGCCAAAATGATATTTTATCCTTTATATAATTATTGAACATGTTATAGCTAGATAAACTTAGATGGAAGAAAAATTGAACTTAGGAGGGGCATCTGTGGTGCATGAGGAGTCATCCTCAACCTTAGCATGACATGAGAGTGAGGGTGGCATGTTTGGTATAAAGGTGAGCAATGAACATGTCTATAATCCAAATCCTAAAAAGAGAGAGAATAATAGTTCAGTTGGCGATATATAACTTAAAAATATTTTTGTATAGACTTTAGACATAAGAGGTTTCGTGGCAAGTATACTTTTATGCCTAAACTTTTGTTCTTTTTTCAAGTATTTCTTTCTTAAAATATAAACATACCGTCACGACTTCTCATAATTATAGGTCCTTTTTGAGTTAGTATAAATATTAGACTTTAAATTAAGGAGTGGAATTAATTAACACGTTGAATGATGGGTTAGAGTATGTTGTTAGTTGACTTTTGTAGGATTATTAATTAGTTTACATGAATAAGTTTCAAATTTAGTTTTAAAGAGGTGTTAATACTCATTCAAGCGTCTAAATGTTGTCTCTTTAATAATTGTTGAACGTTTGTTAAAACTATTGGTTTTTTTATTTAGTTATTTGTGTCTAATAAAATTGACAATATATAAATGGTTAGTTTGAAATGTTTAGTCAATTTTGACTTTGGTTTTTTCTTTTTATTATTATCGTTGTTGTTGTTGTTTTAGTTTAAGGTTTTGGTTGGGTCTATGCATGCTGGAGTTGCGACCTGGTGGTGTGAGGATATTTCTGTGATCCTTTAGCTGGGGGTATGTTTCTACGTTGCTCCTCTTTGTGTTTTGCTTGGTTTAGGATGCTTTCTTTTCTTTCTTTCCTTTTTCTGGTTTGTTCTTTGTGGTGTTTTAAGTTTGGAGTACTTTCCCAATTTTTTAGGAATTTTTTATTAATTACCTTAAAATTATTTAAGTCTTATCTTCAAGATTAGATCTAAAATTGAATTATTGGTTTAAGATAGCTCATGTTGGAATTTATGAAATTTTAAAACAATTCATTTATTAGAGAAGACTTGGTTAATTAAATGATTTAAGGGTTAATTAAATGGTTAATTAAACAATTCATATATATATGTGTGTGTGTGTGGGTTATATTTAAATAAGAAATTGGATTTTTGCCAAGCTATTATATTAATTATTTGGTTTTATATAAATAATTAAGGGTTTTTTTTTTCAAAAATAGAAAAATTGAGAAACAAACAAAATGATCATTAAAAGACAAACTGATTACACTTGACTTTTCTACGAAGTATAAACATTTTGTCAAATGTTCAATTTTTTACAATTATTTTTTAATAATTAATATGAAAAAATAAAATTAATTATATGATGAAATATAATTATAATTGTCGAAAAATAAGATGAGTTAATAAGAAGAGATAAACAATACAGTTATTTTGATTGTATGAAAAAAGATGATGAATATAGTTAAAGAGAAAAGAATAGTTTAAATAAAGGAGTCTTTTCAAAAATATAAAAAAGTGTCAAAGTATTTACATTGTATAGAATAATTTCGAAAATGAAAAAAACCAGAGGCCTACAGTGTAAAGTATCAAAAATGCCTCTCTAACAATGCACGTAATATATTTGGTAACGCTATTTGGTACACGATTGTTTAATTAATTGAGTACACGATCGTTGATTTGTTTACAGGATCGTTTAGATTTGGCTGTCCCAAATCTGAACCTTTTTTTTTCAAAATTTGGTATACGATCGTTTAGATTTGACTACACGATCGTTTAAATTTGGCTAGGATCGTTTAAATTTGGCCTAAATCTAAACGATTTTTTTTTTCAAAATTTGGTATAAACGATGTTATTCAATATTAACGAATTTTTTCAAGATTCTTTATATACGGTCTGCATAAAAAAAAGAAAGAAAGACTATTTTTTTCAATATTCTTTATACACAATCTTTTAATTTTTTGTTACTCTAATTTAAATGTCTAACCATTTTTTTCAAGATTCTTTATACACCATATGTTTAAAAAAAAAAAAAAAGACGATACAATGAAAAAAGAAGAAAAAGAAGAAACACTAATAAAAAGAAATAGATTTGGTTACTCAAATCTAAAAAAAAAAAGACGGAAGAAATGCATGAGTACAGAGGAAGAAGACGATAAAAAATCGCAGGAATGAGAAAATGATGGAAAAATAAATATGAAATATTTAGAAAATGGCTAAATTTGAGTTTGTTATATTTAGAAAAGTTTTGCTTAAATAAATATATACGTTGATTATATATTGTGGTGAGAATAAAAATAAAAATGATGTATTATTATGATTATGATTAGGATTAGGATTAGGATTATGTATTGTTATAAATGTTTAGGGTTTGGGGCATTAAAAGAGAAAAGGAAAAAGGAAAGAAGAAAAAAGATTGGAAGTGTTGTTGTTGAGGAAGATACAAGGCGTAGCTGCCGCTACACCTATGGGATGAGAGCTGTTGGGGAGCCATGTTGGTGTTTGACTCCTTTGTACGTGCCATTGCATGTCATGGCTCTACCCTCCATACGCTCTATGATCCATAATAAAAGCTTAAAATATGTCTTATAAAGGAAAACAAGAATTCAAACGCCGCCTAATAAAAATAATTTTATTCATGACGTTAGTCTAATATTCATTTATGACGTCACATATGATGGATACATAATTAATCTTCAATTATTTTTTTCTTAACTACACGTATGGGTTAATGAAAATCAAATTCCCAACCAAATCCAATACAACCATTTCAAATTCAATTGATTTTATTTCTTATTTCTTTTTCTGAAGGAGCCATCATTTAATTATTTGATTCTACTATCACATTTGACTTTTTATTTTAAACATATGAATTATTTGAATCATTAAAAATATTAAATATAACAAAGTTATATATCTCCCATCATTTATATAACTTTTTTTTTTTGGCATTTATTCTAATTAGTCAAAAGAAAAAAAAAACCAATTTTCTTAATTGGAAAATTTTAAATCATATATCAATTGAACCATGTTCAACTTAAAATAAAGAATATTAACCTAATTTTCTTTAGTGCAGTATAGTTAAAGAAATATATATTAAAGTTTGATTTAAATATTTCACAGTTGTTATGTTCAAAATTAATAGTTGTACTATGTGTAATTTTTAATTTGGGAATCATGTGGTTCTCTAATATTGCAATAAAAAGAAAAAAAAAAAAAAGAAGACAAAATCATAGCAGTAAGCACCACATGGAGACAAATCATATTCATGTGATTGTGACCATTTTGTTGTAATTTAGAATTAATAATTTCTAACTTCAATTAAGCTTTTAATTTATGTTAAGAAAATAATGTAATTAATATATATATATTTTTTTTTGCTTGAGATTAGTTATAGTTGTAAGCAACATTGCATTATATGTTTGAAGTGAAGAGGAATTAGTTCATTGAACGAGGAATTTTATAAGGTAAATTTAAGATCTTGGTGAGATTTTTTTCCTATTTTTAAAATGGAACTTTTTTGAAACTATAATTTTCATATTATAAAAATCCATCAATAATGTGGAAAGTGGAAAAGCATATTTGTGTATTATAATTAATAGTGGAATTTATTGGATGTTGCTATCAAAATAATAATCAATTCCTTTTCTTTTATTTTTTATTTTTATTTTTAATTCCTTTTTTGGTTTTAAGAAAATAACATTTCAACAACAGTTTGCTTTTGTTCCAATTGCTAAGATGGAATGAATTCAAATGGATTCATTCTTAATTTAAAATGAAATATTTATAATAAAATACTTTTGGTTTTCTTTTTCCTTTTTATAAATAAGTTTAACTCTTTTTTTCTTTTTCTTTTTTTCCTTTTTGGTTCTAAACTTCTAGAATATCTATTTCTTTCTTAATTTTTTTTTTAGTTTATTGCATTTCTTTTGAAAAAAAAAAAGATTTATTTTTTCGTGAACGGAGAGAAATTACAATTTTATTTTTCTAGTTAATTTGTTCTTAATTGTGTTTAAAAAATGGATAATGATGTTTTGAATATTTTCATTAGCATACTAATATGAGTATAAGGGAAAATGCTAAACAAAAGAATAATATTAAGGATTATAATTTTAATTTTTGAACGACTAAAATATGATGGATGAGGGAATTTGTACTATGATCACCACTACACTCATGTCATTTGAGTTAGGGATGTGGAGCGTTCGATCGGAGTCGATTTTACAACAAATTGCTATGGAACCAAATGTTAAATGAAAAAGAAAAAGTTTTGGTCAATTAAATTCCATCACTCATCACAATGAAAACTAAGTTTATTGTGAAAATTATAATTTGGATCGGTTTACATAAGTAAAATTTTTCATATTCAATTCAATTCAAGTCTATGATAGAAAGTTGGGCCAAATAAGATAATGGGCTCAAGTACATTTGAAGCCTAACGAGAAATTTTTTAAAAAGAGACAACAAGCCTAATGTTACCATTGTATTTGGATAAATGACAATTTTATTTTTAAATTGGCAAAATAAAAAAACAATTAATTTTTAAATAATAAATGGGAGAACTATGCCTTAAATGTCTCTACCTAATTGACAAATTCGATTTCCAAATACAATGGTAACAAAAACCACAAATACCCTATAATTAATACAAACTATGTATATTCTTGAATATTCTAATTCCCCCCTCCCAAAAAAAAAAAAAAAATGACCATCTTCCGGAAAACATCACATCTTTTGTATGCAACCACTTTACTTCTCCAAGAAAACCCTAGAATTTTTTTTGAACCTTCTCTTTTCCTTCGAAAAATAAGATCGCTTTCTCCATTCCTTTTTGAAACGCTTTCCACTGTCACTTAAGATATGCGCGACCATCTCTGTTCTCTCATGTTGCAGTGACTTTTAGGATTGCTTTCCCCCGGTCCTTTTAAGATCGCTCTCCACTTAAGATCGCTTTCCACCGGCTTTCGTTTGTTTGTATTAAACCGACCTTCATCATCTACTTCTTCAACTGTATATGTACCTAAAAACAGTCAAATAAAACAATTTAGAATTACAATGTATTTCTAGGTTGATCGTGTGTTGTTTGTTAAAATACAAAGTATTTGTAGTTTTTATACCTGAGTTGTTTCATATCAATGCATCCGAAAATGCAGACAACATGACACATGAGTCCTCGGAGTACCCTTAATGGAATTCAAAGCAACTTCACGTTCTCTCTCAAATACGGGGTATTTCCAATATTAGTAGCAGATACAGTGTCAAAGACAACAAGTAGATCATTGTCGGAAAATTTCGATATGACTAACATAATCCAAGACACATGCTTATTATCAACAATCCGAATGAGGTTCGAATTGTTGCAATCAGTCCAGTAAATGGTCAACCTAGAGACAGAAAGTTATGGATTTGGAAAAAGTCTACGTTGGATACAGTTTACAAATTCTTGAAACGATGAAGAAACTGAAACATATACATCAAGGACGCGATAGTCAATATATCGGGAGGACTCAATCCATCTCGAATATGGTCTTCACTCGTCGTAAAGCCATCGAAAAAATTCAAAGGAAACACATTTATTGAGTAGTCCAAAAACTGATAGATTCTATATAAGAGTGATGTATATTAAATTAAATTATTGTTTCATATATTATACAGACTCCACACGATTATATCAAATTAAATTATTGTTTCATATATTTATGGTAGCTAGTTTTGCCATAAATAAAAAAAATAACGGTTTGCTATTTTTCTATTTTCTATTGTCATATTTGCTATTTCCACGGATTCCCTTTTAAAAGGTTAAAACCTCTCTAAATTTCAGAAGATTGGAGCTTCAAATTGATCTTAAACTTACAATTTCCTAAAGACTGAAAGTTCTAAAGATTAAAACTTCATTCAAGTATCGAAGATTGAGGCTCTAAAGCTCGTAAGTTCTAAAGTATCATATAATCAAAGCTTTAAAGATATGAAGAATGTAACTCTTCTAAAATTGTAAAGTCGATCCAAGACGATCAACAATTCAGATATGTTGATCAGAACTGTTCAACAAAATCACAACAAGCCAAAAACGAATCCTCTAAAAAAGATCAACAAGTTCGAAGGCCGAACATCTAGAAAAATCAATAAGCTTGAAGATTAATGTTTACCTTTTTTTAGAAAAATATCAAATGACCAAATATCACGAATTAAATTTCTTCGAAAATCCCATCGAACATTGACTCTAATCCGTTTAGGAAATGTTCAAACTGACCTTGGTCGTCATGCATAAAAGTTGGTTGGTTTTGTTCTTAATTTGAAATTTGTTTGTCAAAAATTTCAGTTTAGATTTTTTCTAAACGGACACCGACCAACTCCTAATTTTCTGCAACCGACCTTAATTTGAGATATACTCTTTTGGATAGATATAATGGAGTTTATCAACGTGTAATCCACTCTTAGATTATGTTTGAAACAATGGTCAATTTGTAAGATTCAAAAGATTTTTTTTTTCTTTTTTAATTTATTTCTAAAAATAAAAAAAATAATTTATGTTTGTGAATTTTGATGGCAATACTTTATCAATTAATTGTCGTTTATTATTAATGTAATTTATTTATGTAGTTAATTAGGCAGTCGTTTTCTTGTCTTTTTGAATAGCCAATGAAGAAATGAGAAGTTGAGTGGGAAATTGTTATGAATGAAAAGCCATATAGTAATTATTGTTTATTTGGCTGTCTGTTTCTCAATTGTCACTTTCACACATTTGTTAGTCAAATTTGGTGGATGGACAAAACACACACTAAATCCATTTTTATTCTTAACCCCTTTTTTTTAGTTCAATTATTAACAACAATTCTTCTATTAATCACTTTTAATAATTTATGATAATAATATGATAATTGGTCCATTTCAATGATGTCTTATCTATTTAAATTTAAGTCCCTTAAAAAATTGTCACTTAATTACTACAAATCAAATAATATATGGATAACCTAATAATTTAATGGAGTTTTAAGATGAATTTTCAGTTTTTATTCTTAGCTTAATTTTTTCTAATAAATATTTATGGAAACGTGTCGTGTTTAATTATAAAGGGTAATATTTAACTAATAAAAAAAGGGTCTGATTCAAATTATTAAAATTCAAAAGACTGAAAGAAAACTTTTAAACAATAGAAATTAGAGTAAGAATGAGTTTATTAGAAACTAAAACATTTATTACGACTTCAAAAATGACTCACAAAGTTAATTTAAATATAACTAAGTTGAAAATGAATCCGATTTGACAAGTTTTGAAAATTGATAACTAAAAGTTCACATAACCGAAAGATCGTATTTTTAAAAATTCTAGAAAAAAACCAAGTTGAATTAAAAATTAAGAAAATATTATTATTATAATTTTATTATATAGGGAAAACTATAGAATTATATTATTCTTCGCATTCTCTACAAATATTTAATTTTTGCCTTCAATTTGTATCGTCTTAATTGCATTTGATCATGATGAAACATACAGACTAAAAGTGTTAGAGAAAATAAGTTGGATATAAAATAAAATAAAGTTATAAGAGAGAGTTAATTTTGAATTATTTTTGGATTTATGGTTTGCAATCTCTAACTTTGATATCATAATTATTTGTTCAAACTAATATTAGGAATATAATGTTGATATTAAAAAAGTGTTCTTCTGACATCAAATTAAAGTATCTAAAGAGATCATAATATAAATAAATAAAGAGCAACAAGTTTCAAAGGAATATTGGATTTGGATCCAATCAACAAAATATTAGAAACAAAGAATTAGTTGAAGTGCCCCTTAATCATTCCCCAAACACCAACCAAAAGTCTTGGAATTTGTTGACAAAATAAAAAATTATATGTTTTCTCAACTTCAAGGTTATCATAATTAAGGTAATTTAATTTGATTATGTTATTGTCCTTATTTCCCTTTTGTTTTTCTTCTTTATTATTCAATTTATATATACATATTATATTCAACTTTAATTAACCACAATATTCTATTTCATTTTTCTTTATTCCTATTTGTTTGATTCAGCCAACTTTGAATCATTTCTCTTTTTTAATAAGTTATATCCTTTTCTTTTTTATTTATTTATTTATTTATTTCATTGAACCAATTTTGTAAGAGAGAGAGAGGGTGAATCTTGTTTGTATAAATAATAATGAAAAATCTAAAAGTTAATATAATGTTTTATAATTTTTAGCTCAAATATCATCTGATTTCAACTAAAAACATTCAAATTGATGGTATAAAGTTGATGTTAGTCGAAATATGTTCTTTTTAGTTTTAAATGGATGGTAATTATTAGTTTTAATAGTACGGATTCCTCTATTCATATTGAAATATTAAAAATCGTACCCTACTAAAATGTTGAAAATTTGAAGGATAAATTACAAGTTTAAACCTTAAACTTTCATGTTTGTATCAGATGTACGAACTTTAGTTCGTGTCTAATAAGAAAGGTGATTAATAGGCCTCTATATTTTCGATTTTTTTTTAATTTTGTATTTAATAAGCTTTCGGAATTTAATTTTGTCTATGATATTCTTGAGATGTCTTATTCCATAAAAAAAAATTTAATTTTATATCAATTAGATTCATTAATTTTTTGAAAAAAATAAAAATAACCTATTAGACAACAAATTGAAAGTTCAGAGACTCATTTGATATTTTAAATTTTTTTTGATTTATTTAACAAACTTGAAAGATTGTATACATATTAATAAATTTTTGTAAGCAAAGGGCATGAGAATAAAAGTCCATTCTCTAAATCTATAAAGGAACTTATTTTAAGTGGTTTGACGGCGGTAAAAATTTATAAAATATATTCAAAATTTAGATTTTACCAATGATAGACGTAGAAATTTTGTTATATTTTTAGTTTCTTATATTATAATTAAAAATATGGATTATTAATGTGCAAATGATTTTGGTGCCAAAACTATTGTTTTTCAAAAGTTCATAGTGGATTTTATTTATCAACACATCTTGAATTGAATGATAATCAACTTATAGGTTAAGTCAAGGGAATAGTGCAAAATTAAATAATATGTAATCCAAAAAACGTTCTTACTAATGTTAGTATTATACTTTTTGATTTCATATTATAAAGTTCTAAAATGAGTTAAATTCTTATAATTCTATAATATATGTATTTGATTAATACAATCTACGACCTTTTGTAGAGTATAAAACTTTAGGGCTTTCGATATTTTTGGCATATAAAATTTTTAGGGTTTTTGAAAGAATCTTAACTATTCTTTTGTAATTTTGGAAATCAGTTTCCTACTAGTTTTTAGAAAATCATGGTCGTTGATATCTTCTTTTACGTAATAATCAAAATCTATCTTTTAATATTTAAAAACAATATTTTTTAATTATACCATATTGATTTTCTTTTTTTTAAACAACAATAATAAACAATTTTGTAATTTGCTACTTTAACAACAACTAATATTTTCAAAATTTTAACAGTTGGTTTATTTTATATCTAAAAAGCAGTAATTTAGTTTGTTCATAAAGCTTGGTTGTTATTAAGATTACTAGAAATTTGTAGGACATTGGAATGATCGAGGAATCAAGGGCAGATGGAGTAGAAAATTGTGAAAAATAAATAAATTTAGTATTACAAACTGAGCCTAAAACGCTCCATCAAAGACATAGATTTACAATTAAAACCCCTTTCAATTTACCATCTAACCATTGCCCAAAATCGCTTCACAATACAACTAATTCTCGAAAACTATGATTAGCAAACATCATTTAAAAGTTTCACAAATTCAAAAGAACATTTGAAGATATATGAGAATACTTAGGATAACAATGTTTATTGGGTGGGAATTCTGAAAAAAGAAAAAAGTAAGTAAATTTACAAAAGGTTCTAAAAGTACCTTTACCACAATTCATTAATTTATAATTAATTAGTATGAATTGAACTTACCTAACATATTTGTTTTCATCGATGTATCAATATAGTTTTTATCAATATAGGCTTTATTATTTTATTTGTTAGTTTTCTAACCAAAGTAATATATATTAAATTCAATTTACACATATAGAACAAAACAAAAAAATATTTATGGCATGTGTAACAAAAAAAATAAAAGTGCATGAAGCTACCATTTGTTTTGAATTTTGATCAGAGAAGAAGATAGAGAGAAAAAGAAAGAAGAGAGGATTAGCTTTCTTATCGACTTATATCTGATTATATCTATCTGATTATTTCATGAGCAGTTGTTCATATTTGAGACTTAGTTGAGCAGGGAGAGAAGCTTCGAGACAGAGACAGCAAGCGTAGGTTAGAGGCTGCGAACAAAGCTAGACAGCTCAATAGGTTCACTGAAATAAGGGGAATTCTCCATTTCGACAGACAGGTTCCAAGACATACCAAAAGCTATCACCGGTACAATAACTGAAAGAGATTTCCCGACCGGGTCCTATTTCCCATTTGTCCATTCTGGGTTATTGTTCCGCCTGAAATCAGACATCCACCTAAAGTCAAAGTGCCTTCAAATGCTTCAACGGACAAGATCGACCCCGCTACGTAGGATAGGCTTTCCTTCCTTGCCGTAGGTCGCCGTAGGTCTTCTTTAAATGCACTTCGCGCATCAAATTCTTTGAGCCTTGTCTTCCCTTGATTTTTTGAAATAACTCGACTCAAAGTGATAAGGATCAAAGACTTATCGAAGAATTTTCAAGCTCATTCCTTATTCTGTCAATGTTATGGAGTGCAAGTTGAGCTACTAAATAAGGAGAGGTGAAAGGCTCATTGAACTCGACTGAGGTTAGGAAGGAGAGGGGCCCGCAAATTCTTTGCTCCTTATCCTTCAATTCTTTTTGAATTCCACTAGACTTGAAGAAGAAATCTAGATCTTTTTCAGTTCATGTCGGAAAATTAGCTGAAAAAGGCGGATGAAGACCGCCGTTAAGATTTAGGGCTTGAATGACTAGGTGGGTTGGCGCTGTAGCCGTAGAGCAGCGTAGTCGGACGGTCTTTGTAATTGACTGAGAGAGTTCAGGAGAAGAAGTATATGTCCGCTCTTTCATTCACAAGGGTCAGACGAAAACGGTATCCCTTTCGCGGATCGGAGGAGTCACTTCAAGCTTTCTCCAAGGAGCAAAGGGGACCTATATTTCTCAAACCTAGGTTTCTAGTCTTGGAATGAGTGGGTATTTGAAAATATTGAGAGTGTTAAAAAAATGGAAAGATCTCTTTCTCATCCATGAATGAAAGTGAAAGATCAGAGATTAGAAGCGACAACCTCAAAAATACTGACCGGAGGCAAGGTTCCCAATACAAAGAGACGGAGGCAAGGAATTCAAAGTTCAGACTCGGGGGATCCAACTTATCCTAGAAAGTTGACGTTTTCTCGCTCCGACGGAGCAAGATAAAACTAAGGAGGACTTTTCTACCTTTTCAAAATGCGAAGGACCAAGCTTTTTTTCCTTATTTAGCTAAGGCGGAGTAAGGAGTTGACTCAATCTTAGACTTTGATTAAATAACGATAAAAGATCTTTTTTGACTGGCTCGAAGGACTCTTTCTTCTTAGCTTGAT
Organism: Cucumis melo; assembly: GCF_025177605.1. Classification (NCBI taxonomy): domain Eukaryota; kingdom Viridiplantae; phylum Streptophyta; class Magnoliopsida; order Cucurbitales; family Cucurbitaceae; genus Cucumis; species Cucumis melo. The sequence goes on from NC_066868.1 coordinate 2,034,825, forward strand.
TTTTCCAGCTACCAGCTATAGCCAAAAGTTCAAAATGAATATTGGATTTCCCTACTAAAAGAAAATAAAAAACAAAGGTCCTCAATGAACAAGGTAGAAGAGACAAAGAATGATCTTTGCTCTTGAAGACCTCTCCAACTGAGTTTACGGGAGAGCATATTTCGATCATCTAAAATGAACGATATGAATATCAAATTCGAATCTTTCTCTTTGTGCTCCACTAGGAAAGAGAGAAGATAGCAACTCAATTCAAAGAATGAAAATGAAATATATGAAAAGAGGAGTTCTGAATCTCCGAAGATGATTACTTCCAATTTAGTCCTTTTAGTTCTAGTTCCCTCTAAGAAATTCGTTCTTTTCCTCTGGCTACTAAGATGTTTCAGTTCGCCAGGTTGTCTCTTTCCTGCCCATGTGTTGAATGCTTGCACATCTTCTTCATAGTACTTCTTCTTATTCGTATTTCTACGTCTTCTTGTTAGCAATTTCTTCATCTCATCTTCTAGAATTCACGATTCTTTGTCATCTCTCCATCTTTGGTGTCATTTCCTTATTCTTTTTTCCTCATCAGATATTGTGTCCTTTCTTCTCTTTTCTCTATATCTAGACCTAAATGATAGTGTACCAATATATAGATGATTTTGGTACAAGATCGTATATGAAGATGTACAATATCGCATACTAAGATCATTTAGACATTGGTATATGATTATTTTATTTAGATTTGGTACATGATCATGTACCAATATTATTTAGATTTAGCACATGTTCGTTTTGATTTGGTACAAGATCGTATGTACCAAGCTTTTCGTGCGCGTATGTGGCCATTTTGTTATTTTACATCATGAGCTTCTAGACTTTTTTCATTTTCAAAATTGTTTTATACATTGTAAATATATTTTGTTCTATTTTTAAGAAAACCTCATTTATATATACATACATATATTTATTTATTTATTTACAGTTGAATTTGAATATTTTTTAAAAGAAATTTTCTACAATTTAGCCGAAGAATGTGAAATATGGTAGTCAATCTTTATTTTGATTATAAAATTAAAAGAGGAAGAATTTATATGAAAAAGAAAAAGAAGGTAAAAGAAGGGTAAAAAGTAAATGCCGTAACAGGAGAATCCAAAAAAATACTTGAGCATCTTTACACTACCACAAAACACAACACAGTAAATCAAATGCCTGATCTACTCGACAATCTTACATTACCTCAAAACATAGTAATTCAAATGTCTGATCCATCCATAAACATCTTGGATTTCCAAAACAAACAATCCCTCAAAACCAATCAAAATAGATAAGATCAAAGCTTACCAATCTGATAAAAAGAATCATGTCTCATCTTTTTGTGAGAAATCTGGGGGAGAAACAGTGATCATAGATAAAATAAATAAGCATATGGAATGATATATCAAAAGACAATTGAGAATAGGCAAATAAAAAGAAACGAATTCCGTTAGCAAGCTCTTTATTCCAACAATGATTTTATACAAGTTGCCAAGAAAGAGCCTCTCCCTACAACATCAGGAAAAAGGACAATTTTTGGACAGACCCACCAAATATTACACCAAAATATATAGTAATATACTTCCATTTGCTTCATCATTAATCACCCTTTCCTTATCATTAATTTTTACAACACCTTTCCTTCTTTGAAACCCAACCCCCTCCCCCCCAAAAAAAAGAAAAAAGAATAGTCACAAAGACCTTTCAGAATGGGCACTATATAATATATATATATATATATATATATATATAAATATTCATATATATGTTATATATAACCCCAACCAACCCATTACCCCTAACTTCTGCTGGTTTGTTTTTTGTTCAAAGGAGAAGACATGTCTCTGGCTGGCGCTTCAGCTGGTACTTAGCTTGCTGCTTCGACCAGTAAGCGTGCGCGGTCAAGACTCGGTCCAAAAGCTCCTGCGGCACAGGTTCTCCCCTTCTTTGCTGTGGGGATATTCTCGCCGTGTGCACCAGTGTTTTCCATTTGTCCTGAATTCACAGCCAAAGTTTTTTAACCAACTATCCACTCTTTTTTTTCATAAGTAAACTAGTTCAAAAGATTAAACATGGAAGTACAAATAAGTGGAGCTCAGTGCAACACTATGTTTGTGTGTTATTGTAAGGCTAGACCCTGAATTGTGCAAACTCTCTCTCATACCAAAGAAAAACTTCAGGTGATTACACACATAGAACAACACAAAATAAATATGGTTTAATAACCATACGGTTTTTACGAAGCTTATAAACACTGTTTCTACCTATCTATGTTTTATCTTTTTTAGGGAAGGTGAAAAACATAGCAAAAATAAAAATGAAATCGTCATCATTGAATGGGGCGTTGAAATCAAAAGAAGAGGTTCCATACCTTCAGATCCACGTAAGTTCTATGCTTTGCATTATCAAATGCGCGGAGTTTAACATCTCTCCACCTACAGAATAATAAATTATCAGCCACTTTGACAAGAGAAGTCATTTTGTGAAGAACTGGTGAAATTTTTGTTAACAACATATGTTAGAAATTTCCATGAAAACGTTTTCACTGTTGATCACAAATCTGCAAATGGAGATCATTTCTACTACAGATAAGCACGTCAAAATCAAAAGGCTAAAATTGTTCCTTGCTTCTGCTTGTAATTTTATTTTATATTTGAAGAGATTCCTTGCATGCTAATAAAAATATACATATGTATAATACCTTCCTGTACCAAGTTTCTCAACAGCTTGAACCAATGCCTCCACTTCAGCAACAGAGAAGGGTCTGCGAATTCGACGCTGTGCAACCTCAGACCGCTTAGATTTTCTATGCATGGGAACCACATTAAGTGCCTCCACTGTCATTTCTGGTACAGTGACCAAGGCTTTAGAGTCTGTTGAGCTCTTGTGATTTGACGTATCGGTAGGGGAAGGTGCCGAATCATGGTCACTCTCAATGAAATTAACTAAGGAATCTCCATGAGGATCGGACAGTACAGTGCTACTGCCTGGATTATCTGCTGAGGCATTCCGTGAATACCTGAAAATAACAGCATTCCATCACTCCCCACAAATAATGTCAATGATGATAACAACGAACAATGATCATTTTACTTTTATTTTTATCTCTTTACCTCTGTCAGTATCCAGATTAACTTGCTTGCATGCAATCCATACATAACTGGAAAGATTTTAAATTCTAAGTAGCACTTAGTCGTGATTGAATCTATGCCCTCCACAAGCTTTCAACTATTCATATTATTCCTCATTGATGACTAGAACAAGGATTGCTACATGACTTGATCAATGATTGTTATAACAGCGCAACATAAATGAAATAGTGATGCGATCCCATTTTCTTGACAACCAGAAATAAAGAAACAGCCTAGTGTGTTGATAAAGCTTCAACTTGCAGGTTTATCAGTTTTATAATATGATAACAACTAACATTTAACGGAAAAATCAGGTGCTGCCATATTTCATTTACCTGGTTAGAGGTTCAGGGGCATCGTGCAGAAGAATACAAGGAGAATCTTCTTGGCTCAAGGCAAGAGAAGTTCGTGAAGGATTAGGCTCAAGGGCAAATCCCAATGAATCAAGCTGGTTGTCATGAGAAATTCCAGTCTGAAATAAAGTTTTATTGTCATCTCTAATCTTCTTCCCCTGAAGAAGAACGCCGACTCGTAATCCACCACCAAGTATAGCAGTCACTGCTTCCATTACGGTCCTCTGCATAACAGTTGAGCAAGATCAGGACAAAATAACAAATCATGATTGTAAAAAACCACAGGAGTACCTATATCTCCGTACACTCAAGGAACTCCATATGAGAGAAAAATTGGACATACAAAATCTTTGTTCACATTTCTCCTTTCATGCTTTGCAAGTTAACTATGCAGATTAAAACTGCATCATACCGTGTCTACAACCAATTTACAGCAGACAGATGTGATGTCTTTGAAGTAAATTCAACAAACAATCGATCCATCGTAGTTTCATACCTTCAATGAACCAACGGTAGCAGTCTCCGCAATCTCAATAAAGAGCTCTGGCACCCTAAAAGATTTTATCCTAATTTTCACTGTGAAAAAACAAAAGATAAAACCCTTCATGTATAATCCACATGCGAGCGGAAATAATAAGCCAAGACAATTCAGTGCAGTAAATCCATCAGAAGTTCTCATACCATGAGAATCTTTGGATGGGAAAGACTTCTGATGGCCATGACCAGATGCAGAACACGATCTCCCTGCATGGGGACGTGCACAGCATTCAGCAAAAAGTTTAAAGGAGAAATAAATCCCAGGCACAAAAAGTTATCAGTTGCTACTTCAAAATCAGTAATAAAGGCATCACAGCAAACAAACGAACCTGAGTTATCTGTATTGATAACCTTCCCAGTTGAATCAGAAAGACCCTCCGAATTAATTCCACCGTCGGAATTCGACACTGAGCTAGGACAGTCAAAGAATTTCCTCTTTTTAAAAGGAATGTTCATTTGAGATTTCTGCCGTCTGCAACTGTCGTGAGAGCTCTTACTGCGGAACATAGATTTCCAACTGCCATCTAGAAACAAGAAAACAATCTATTTGAAACTGAAACAAACCTTCAGCATAAAAACACATCCAATGTAATAAATACTGCCATAAATAAGGTTTACATACCAGACTTAGAAAGTGATTCATCCCTGTATCTCGGAACTACTTTCCAAGATTTGGAAGCTGATACTTTCCTTATTCTTCGGTCTCTACTACTAGGTAATGTCCTAAAGGACTTTATTGAGGAGACTGGGTGAGTACACCCAGAAGAGTTTTCGTCATCATCTCTATCAACTACTTTTACATTATTCTGAGTTGTAAAAGAAGAGTTCAGAACAATGTTTTTGTCCTGAGTCATCTTGCCACAACTATCTGAATTATTAACTAACAAACGAGCTTTCTGGTCCCATATAACAGGATCCTCTCTCTTGCACGAGTCATCCTGATTCTGAGCTCCAGTAAGCACCTCTTCAGTTTTATGCAACTCATATTTTACCGTAACTTTATGCTCACGGTCCAATTCACAGTTATCAGACTCCTTGCTACTAGGGGAGCCTAGATGTACTTCGCTAGCTAAATTTTCCATTTCCTTCTTGCACTTCTCGAAATTTGTTACTATGGGAACTAATTGTGGTGAATGTTCATCATGCTGTGGAAGAGAATCATTTCTATCGCAATTTTTATTATGTCCTGATAAAACAGTCTCTAAGACAAGGCCCTGGTCACAGCTGCCTCGATCAGAAGGCTCGACTTTGAGCAAACTGTTTGCATCCAATTCTTTGTTCATAACTGCATGCCTATCATTTTCGGTTGATGTATCAGTAGTAGTTGTGGTAGGACCATCTGTCCCATGCAACAACTTGTCAGCAACGGTAGCCAACAAATCAAAAGCACGCATTTGACTACCCTCAGTGCCCTTTCTACATAAACTTCTCTTCTGAAATAATTAGAAAATCATTCAAATTCATCGTAATCGAAGGAAGCAGAAGACAGAGATCTCTAAGTAATTTGGAACGAAGGCCAAGAATGATAGAGGACATGTACCCTGGCTGATCTAGTAGCTCGAGGCTTGGTTGGCACTTGGTAGCCATGGAACCCATAATCTAACCTCTTCTGAAGCACCATATTTTAGAAGTCATAGCACAAATATGAACAATACACAGAGATCTAGCACATCTGAAGCCCACTTCAGTGTTGTGAATATTTTGCTCACAATGTCAAAGTACAGATTAATTCCTGGAAAGAAAAAGAAATGAATCAGATTTTATTTAGTTTATTGGTTTAAAACATCAAATCACATACACTAACAAGGATCAAATACCCTATCCAGAACTCAAACTGGATCTGTTCTCACAAAATAGAGAAATTAAATTGAAAAGAGGAATTGTGTTTCACATTCGAGGACGACGAATCAAAACAAAAGTTCTGAGGCATTTCCAGGCTTTCACATCACAATTCCAATGCTTCAATTTAATCCAACCAAACCCATTCACGCACACCCACACAAACAAATACAAGGAGCAATGACCCATAATTAAAATTTCAAGAGAGGCTGATAATCTAACTAAAACCCAAATTTCAACAATCTTTAGTGATGATGGGATGAAGCAATCGAAGAGTTCCAGAAAGGGTCAAAGTAAAACCCCATGCAAGAAAGAGTTACACAAGCATCAGAAACAAAGTGACATGCAGAAATAATTAATTACAAAACCCAGAAAGAATTTTAGAGAGAATATTAAGAAAGATATGTTGTTACTCGTTAACCGGAAAAAAAAAACTATAAATTAATAAATTGATGACAAACCACAACAAAACCCTTGAGTAGATGATCGAAGACGAAGAGAAAACATAAATCCATGAGAAAGAGATGGTTCCTCACATCCAACCAGGACTCACCAAACAGCTAAAATTTCATCGAAATTCAAGAACCGGTAACAGAAAAATCGAAAATTCTCGATCACCCACAAAATTATAAAAAAAAAAAAAAAAAAAAAAAGAAGAAAGAAATGATGCAGAATCAGAGATCGAATCTCACAGAGCACAAATTGGATACCCAGAAACCCAATAAAAAACCCCAGTCGAGTGTGATCATCATCAGATATTAAAAAGAATAAAAACCAAAAATTCTCAACAAACGACAACACTGAAATGAAATTAGAGGTTAAATCTTCCAAATTCAGGTCCCTAATCCCAAGGTTTTTGTCTAAAATCCAAATGCACTGTTCTGAAGAAAAACCCCCCAACACATCCATTACAAACGACGAAAGAAAGAATTATCAACACAAAAATGGGCGAAAACCAAAAAAAAAAAAAAAAAAAAAAACGATTATGATGACTCACCTGAAACAAAACGATTTTCAAATCCTCATCACCGGAAAACGAAATTCCGGCGAAAAACACCACCAATTGCAAGCGAAAAAGAGATCTGTAAAAAATTACACAAGAAATCCAAGAACAAAACAAGGATTGGCTTTGATTGATTCACCACATTCTCTCGTTTTCTATCCCATCACTTATTTTTTTTTTAATTTTTCGCTTTAATCCAAAAGAAAAAGAAAATAAAAATTCCCAACACCAAACCAAAAACAAAGTTTCAAAATTTAATTTCTTTTTTTTTTTTTTTTCCCTTCTCTCAGTAAAAATTAAAAAAAAAAAAAAGAAAAAGAAAATTCCGATCGCCAAAACCCTTTGAAAAACCACCAAAAGACATACGCTTAAACCCCAGCTATCTTATACCATTGACCCTCTTCACCGGACCTATCGGTAAGTGCCTCTTAGTTTACCGGCTATAACCGGTGACTAAAACCACCTAAAGACCGGTTCTTGTCTACCAGATGAACCCACCATATAATGTTATTAGCCTTTCGATTTTGCCACGTGTCGTTTCCTTAAATCTTGTGGCTCCCTGCGGTCCGCACGATCGAGAAAAACGTTGAGTCACATAAAGGATCACTTTATTATTATTTAATTTTTTTTTTCAAATAATAATAATAATAATAATGAAATTTAGGGGACGTCAATTTTTTAAAATGGGGTTTCCACCAAATAGGGCATTTTAGGTAACTAAGCTAATTTTCCAAAATTCTATGGCTGATGTAATCTATTTTCCTTTTTTATTTCTTTTATTATATTATTTTCATTTTTCACATTTCCTTTCCACCTTAAATTTACTAATATAATAATTTCTACTTATATTTTTTGCATCTATACTTTATCATTTATTCTATTTCCATTGATGTACTTTTAATTATTTACTTTAAATTTTTATATTTTTAATAAACTTTGAAGTATTTATAAACAATCTTCTCTTATGCTTATAAACATTTAAAAACTCAATCTAAACATGATTTAGATTTTTAATTTCTACTTGTGTTTTCTATAAAAACAAAATTAGCATTTATGAACATTTTTTTTTATAAATTGTTATTTAACCAAATTTCTTTGAATTTGAAAGGGCTAGATTTGAGGTTTGTTGAAAATATAAAGGTTAAATTTAAGATTGATTGAAAGTACAAAGTATAAGACTGATATGAAATGAAGCTCAAGTACAAGGATAGAAAAGAGTAATTAATGTCTTGTTTTTTTCTTACGTAAATTGAGTTAATTAAAATGATAAAAATGTCATATAAAAATGAACATAAACATTGAAATTAAAAAAAAATAAAAAAAAGGAAATTATCTATTGAAAAAATTGAAATTGCAGTTTTAATTTGAATTGTGTCCATTCATATATCAATTTCTCAAATGAGCTAAAAAGTACATATTTGACATGCTTAAATTTTGTAACTAAAAGGTTATACCATAATAAAAATAAAGAAAAATGTACCATTCTCACCAGAGAATCTAGTTGACCTAACATTTGTTTCAAAAAGTGAAAAAATTTTAGATATAATATTATAAATTAATAAATGTATGCCCAAATCATAAATGCATAAACATACAAACATAAAATATATAATCTCACTGATTTATTTTATAGATTATGTTATGTTATGTTATTTATCTCTCTAAATGTAATTAGATTTTGTTTTTTTTTTTTTTTTTCCTTTTTCTAAGTGGTCAACCATTGGGTGTAAATTTAATATTTGATAAAACAATAATTTACCAAATAAAATTAAAATGTATTTAAAAAATTAAACTTTTATTATTATTATTTTATAAACACAAAAAGATGAAGACAAAAATAAAAGATCACGTGGCTAGCTATAGTTTTTGGGAAGGGATTAAGATCGGACGGTGGAGAATGTACGAGAATCTGAAGATCGAACGGCCAAGAAAAGAATTCGATGGGGGGTTAATTTGGTAAATTAGTGGATCGTGAGGTCAGAAGTGTAAATATTTAATATTGAAGCAATTATCCCAATAAGCATGTTCCGAAATTATTGATTATTAATATTAATTATCTTGTGTGGCGCGTGGGGTCCACCCGCGTTATGTCGCGTGTGATGTAGGAGTTAATCCTACATGGCAAAAGCTCGCTGTTTTATTGGATGTTTTTTGTTCGGTATTATCCTATAAATTTTCTAAGTTAGAATTTAAATATATTGCTTGAATTATTATTTTTTTATTTATTTACGAAATAGTCCATCAACCTTTATAAGAGGTGAGGAGGGACTTATCATTAAAGGATCGATGTCAACCAAATTTTGTAATTTATTTATATCCATCCCTAAAAATGAGAGGTTGAATATTTAAATGACTAAACTACACAAAATTGCAAATTAACATAGAAATGAAGGAGAAGTAAATTTGGCAATTTAATAGAAACGGAAAAGCAAGAGTGGTTACGGCGTGAAGTGAGTAATTCGAAGAAGACATCCTTTTGGAGGCCGGCAGAGTTAACGACGGATAACACGAGGGGTCCCACAAAAGAATTTGACAGTTAAAAGATACGGCGTCGTATCGAATGCAAATGCGGTTAGTTGAAAGAAGAGAAAACAAAACAAAAACAAAATGAAAAAGAAAAAACATTTGGGGGTTTATCCTGACACGTGGCGGTAAAACGACGAGTTTGTTTAACCTTTGTCACCGTTTTCTTTTTAGCATTGGAATACATTCAAACTTCAATTGAGACCCCGTCCGGAATCATACGTGGATGTAACATTTTTTTTCCCTTTTTGACCTCTCATATTTATATAATCTATCTAATTTAATATTTTGGTTTGTTTTTCTTTCTCATTTTAATCACCGGCGGATTTAACATAGGCCCAGGGAGCTCGAGTCCCCCCTCAACTTTATTGTCTTTATATATATATATAACTACTTAATTATTAATATTTATCATTAGTTTAGTGATTACTTTGATTGTCAGTCCCTCCTCCTATCCAGGTTCAAATATTTGAATTTTTAACTGTCAGTACTCTTTAGTTTGAAGTCGGTCAAAAAAAAGAAGATAAAATAAATACATGAATAAATAGAAGATTAGACTAAAACATATACATAATCTTCTAATTTTTGAATTTTTAATCATTAAAAAATGATTTACTAGAGAAAAAATAAGGAGGATAGGAAAATTCCAACCTTCAATGGTTTAATTTGGGTTGAAAGGCTTTGTTTGGCATTAACATGAGAATAAAAACATATATTATTTCATCTTTAGAGTTTTAAAATTTTGATACATTTATAACAAAATGTATCAATTATATTTTATTTATTTGTTAATAGATGTAATGTTAAATAATTTTTTAAAGAAACTTTGCATTTTAAACTTTTTCAATTCGGTGTGTTTTTTAAAATAGAAATCGATTATTTTTAATTTACTAAGTTGGAAAAAAAATAAATTTATACTAACAATAGGATTAGTTCTTAAATCATTTTGGAAATATATCCACTAAATCAAAACATTTAAAATTAAGAAGAAAAAAAATGAAATGAAATCCGAAGTATATGTATCCGGCCGTCGTAGGAAGAACCTTTTTATCTTTTTTTGTTTTCTTTGTTCCTTCTCCATATTGAAAATTTCCAATCATTCTCATAATCAAAACATGAATTTGTAGGTTACATATTGGAAGTGAATGTTTTAATTGATATTGATTTACTCAATGACTTAATAATAAACCATTGAAAAGGTTACAAATTGATTAAAGCACTTCCCACCGACCATTAAAGCTAAGTAAAAATGATGAAATTTTTCATTCTAAACCATCTTAATTTTTCTCTTTAACATTTCAAAATTTGGGAGATTGAATAGAACATTCTTTTTTATTCCATTCCTATAAATAGTTTCAAATCTTTCTAAAGAGTTTCGTTGCTAAGCAAAGAAGAATTGTATCAAATGATCGACTTTGATTCAAGGTATGTGTCAATTTTATATTCAATTTCTTTTAATATTTATGTATTACCTTGAAAGTCGTGATCGTTCTTTTTGTTTTTACAAATACTTGAATATTCAATTCTATTTAGTTTTGTTTTTCTTTTCCTTACTTTTTAACTAACTATTCATATTAAAAGATTATTAGATTGTTTAATTTAATATTTATTTTAGTCTTATTTTAAAACTCAAATATAGGCATGCAGGGGAACAGTAAAACGTGTCAATTTCGTAAAGTCAAGCTTACCGAACAAATAATAGTGTAGAGCATGAATTTGTAAAAGAATGCTATAAGATATTAAAGGTGGGGGGTTACATAATCGAAAACAATTAATTGTGTGGTATGATTTTTACGTTTATATAGAAAAATCAATAAATCATTGTCGTACTTTTTTATATATTGATTAACCTAATTACATAATTTAACTTTTGATAAAAAGAAATTGGGATAGTTGAAAAATATTATTATTTACATATTTTAAATTAAAAAAGATATCTAAACACTGTAAACTTAATATATGAATTAAAATATTACATACACGTGAAACACATGTTAAAGAATTCTAGTATAGAAAAATGTCACTATTTATTAATATACGACAATATAGACATGAATTTACCAACGTGAAGTTACCAATAACATGTCTTATGTTTACAAAAGAACAAGGATAGGATATTACTAATACATGCATACATGACACTGGATTACTTGACACATTGAAAAGCGTCAAATAAACCAATACTTGACAGGTAAAAAGCGTCAAGTAAACCTAGTTTTGTAGTAATGATAGTAAGTTAATTTTTTTTTTAAAAAAAAAAATCACAATGTTGGTTTGAATTTTATTTTATTTTTACTGTGTAAACTAAGTTATTAATCATTTTCATTTCTTTCAAAATCATCTTTTTTTTTTTTTAAGGGAAATTTAACAACAGCTGATGTAGAACTTGGGATGATTAATTAAGATGAGAGAGGTTGATAGGAGAATGATAATAGGATCAAAATTAAATTTAAAGATATCAAGTTTTTTAAATTTCTTGACTTAGAATCATTTCATTTCTCATCTTTACTTGAAAAAGTAAAAGAGTAGATTTTGGTTTACAATTTTTTTTTCTTCACTTTTATCATCAAACCCTTTCCTTCAAGAAGGAATTTCAATTTTGGGTAAGTGAATCGATTATAGATCATTCTTAATTTCATTGTTTTGGTAGCCAGTAAAAAGGACTCGTTTGATAACGCTTACTAGCTAAATAAATAAGTATTGTCATAACAATTGTTTGTAATAAAATGTTTTATCCAAAACTCTATTGTTCCGTTTAATTATTATCAATCATTTTCATTTAATAACTCCACTTTTTGTCTAGATAGTTGTTACTAGCAGGAAGAAAACTATTTTATTGAGTGTATTAGAAAGTTTCTAAATCATAGTTATAATTAATTATGTTGAAAATATTTACAAAATATAGCAAATTTTTATATTCTATTAATGATAGATACAGTTTTTAAATATTGTTTTCAATGATGTGATAAAATAACGTATTTTATTAACTTGAGTGAGAAATTAATTAAATTCGAATGTGATGAAATAGATACAATCTAACACAAAATTCAAACATTATATTTGACTTGATAATATAAATGTTAGTTGGATTATATGATGTTCATGTTCATCAAATTAAATTCTTGTTGATAACTTTATGTGAAACCAAAACCATACAAAATGTTATTACGTGCAATAATCCAAAATCTTATTAAATTACAATTTCCAAATTCACTATAATCATTCTTTTAGTTCTTTGTGAGAGTAAAATTTTAGTTAAAATTTAGGGGCCTTTAGTTTTTTAAGTCACCAATTGGAAAACTTATGTTAAAATCGAAACATTAATAGCAATCATTTAAGAGTGTATTTAATTTGAACTTCTAACATATTAATCTAAGTTCGTTGGTTTATATATGTTGAGTCATGATCGCTAGGATACGTTATCTTTATATAGTTATTCATTTAGAGATAAAAGAAGGAGAGTTTCTTAGAGATTTTTTTCTTATTTAATTAACAATTAAGATTATCTAACCATGTAATTTGTATTTGTCCTTTTAATTTTTATTATGAGAAAAGGAAACTCTTCAATGTAAATGAACAAAGTATTGTGTTTGTTTTTTTTTTTTTTTTTTTTTTTGTTGACTTATTATATTTGTTTCAGTAGCATTCAATTTAAGTTATCTCTACCTTTAATGCAACATTAATAGTTGTGTTGTTGACTTTAGAAATGAACATGACTATTTAGTTAATTTTTTTTAATCATAATTAATATGAAACATGCCTCTTGTTAATTTTAATTGCACATGGAATACTTCGAAAATATGAGGTTTGTTTTTTTTTGTATTATTCTTAATACTCCTTTAAGTTTAAAATTCTCGAACATGCCTACAAATAGAAGTAATGTCTTTATTTGTAAAGTAATCAAAGAAGAAAGCAAAGAAAAGAATGAATAAAGAGAATTAAGCAATCTTAGAGTGAAAAGTGAGTGGCCGGTTATCGAGAGAGTGAAAAAGTTTTCTCTCAAAAGTTTTCATCTTTACATATTTTTAATAAAAGTTTCTTTCTTAAACTTTGTTTCTTTTTCTTTAGTGTCAATTTTATCTCCTTTAGCTTAACTCAAGTTCATTATGTGGTTTCATGTGGTTAATTAATGATTATGTAGGTATCAAATACCGAAGAGGTAGATTTGAGCATTTGGATAAAACTCGAGCTAAAATGGAGTATTTTGGAGCCGAAAGGGGAGCATTTCGGTCAAAGAGGGTGTAAAAGTAACAATTTTGCTCCAAAAGGGCTCAACATCTTGATGCCACTGTTTTGAAAAGTCTTCCAATTGACCTAATGTCACAATGTACACTACTTCACAACACATGCGACGTTGCAATTAATATAATAACTCGATTAAAAGGAAAATTTTCGATTAGGCCCTCTTCTTCTTTGCCTTTTGTTTTGTTTGTTTATATTTCTTTATGTTTGACTTATTTCATGGGTGTGGAGACTCGTCTTGACCATGAGGAGCGCGGAGCATTATCTCGATGTTTTGTGGCAAACGTAAGGACTCTCTAGTTTAGGTTGAGTAAGAAATCCACTACATTAAAGCTGTCATCAGGACTTGTATATTTCATAGTATTATCTTATTAATCTTTGTGATTATTGAATGTATTTGAGTTTCTATGCTTTGGACTATGTTTGGGTTGAGATCACCTTTGCATTTTTTATTGCTTTCTTGATTAGTATTTAAAACTCTCACAATCTGTAACATTTAGTTGTGTTAATTCTTAGCAACATAAATGTTCAAAGCATCATTGTGTATAAATTGATTGACTATCTATGAAAGTACACTACTATAAAACTGGGTTTACTTGACACTTTTTACCTATCAAGTATTTGTTTACTTGACGCTTTTCAATGTGTCGAGTAATCCAGTTTCAAGAATAAGGCAGATTTACTTAACAGGTTTTAAGTGTCAAGTATAATTATACTTGACAGTTAAAAGCGTCAAGTATATAAGGTTTCTTAATAGTTTTTATGCGTCAAGTAATCCAGTGTCAAGAATAAGGAGGGTTTGTTTTTTACCGTCTATTTGTGTACTCTTGACACGCTTTGCATGTCAAGTTTTTTTTTTTCAAATGAAAAATTATATATTTTAAAATATCCATATAATTTATCATGTACCTGTTTTGAAGTCAAACAATGACGAACATAAGTAAAGTAAGAGAGTACACAAATGTGCTACACATTAATTGAACAATTTAATTAATCAACCCAAAATTTCAATCAACGAACTAAATATATTTTAACAAATTCCATATAACACAAAGTATATATAACAAGAAGAAACATCATTCTTATTACAAAACGAGTTATGATCATCGTTCTTAATCATAAAACACAAAGTATATGTAATAATAAGAAACAAAGGCATCACACTCCTCTAAGCACCACAACACTGTTAGATAACTCCAAGCTCAAACTCTCACCGATCGTTATTCTTAACTCCTTGAGAATAGCACTAAAACTAAGAACTTTAAGTTTAAATCAAATAATGTCTCCAATAAGCTAGTCTAAACTTGCAAGAAGAGAAGAATAACGCAATATCATGTTTTTTTAGCTTAAGTTAACGTTCAAGATAGATTTAACCAACAAGCAAAAAAAACTTGGGACTTTCTAAAGATAAACAAAAGCAATAAAAAGAAAAGGCATAAAAGAAGGAAAAATACCACATTAAAGTGCATTTGTTAACATACAAACAAATTCAGATCTGAAATCACATTCTCAACCTTTCTCAACCTCAACTTACATTTTGGACAGTGAACATATGAAGAACATATTAAAAGGAAAAAAAACAATAAAGTCAACTTATCTCAATTATTTTGTAATATGGACGAATGAAAATCATAATCAGAAATATGTAGAGCCAAAATGATACCCTTAATCCTGTAACTTCTCAATGACATGGACAAGCTTGACGTCATGACAATAGAGTGAAAAAAAACAAACCTCCTAGAGTGAAAAATAAATAAAAAAAACTCTTAGGCGAAAGAGCCACTTTCGTAACAATAGAGTGAAAAAAAAATAAAAGGTTTATAGTGGAGGAGATTTCCAATGACAAATTCAAACACATTAATTTAGAACCCAAGAGTCTGAAAACCAGGGCTACCCATGTCGAAATGAACCAATTCAATACACTCCTTGTCTCCCTACCAAAATTTCTACAATTTCCAAACATCACGACTCTACTCAACTATTCAGAAGTAAGATGTAGTCAGTGAAGATTCAGATAAAACGAATTGAAATGTGTTTAACAAACCTAATCAATATCTGCAGCATTGGGTTTTGTTCGCTCTTGGTGGAGTTGGCCTGTTTCGATGACCACGTGCTCAAGCTTCAACTTACTAAAGGCCCTCTTCAGAATACGACTCTATGTGCTGGGGAAAAAGCCATCAACACTAGTATAATCTTAGAATTCCGTTACTTCATCTTGAACGTTGATAGTATATTAGAGCAGGATAGTTAAAAAGAGTTAGAAACTTATTCTTTCTTATTCTTGATATGGGTTTTTTATGTTACTTGACAGTTTTTATGGGTTTTTTCACTCTTTCTTATTCTTAACGCTTTTTTATGTTATTTAAAACTGTCAAGTATATCAATTATAAAAGCATCAAGTAAACCTTGTTTTGTAGTAGTGATAATCCTTATTTACAACATTGCATGTTTGATTAGTTCAAAAATAAAATCAGGGATGACTTAAGCACTACTTTATTAACTAGTCTTAACTTTCCCCCTTAATCGTAATGCAAGTGGGAGATGTTTATGGTACATGTTGTACCCAATTAATTAAGCATACTTAGTTTAGTTGAGCATCATATCTTGATTAATATCTTAAGCACTTATTACGGAACCCTACACAGTGCAAATTCGTTTGCTACAAGAAAAGCCACTTTTAGTGATTCAAAACATATGTTCTAAAAGACGAAAAACCCCGCTAAATATTTAAGCAATGTTGAAGCAAACATGGTGGTATCCTAATCCACATCATCCTCACCATCAATAAGTACAGTAACGCATTCTCTGTGTGCTGCTAAAACCTCCCTTCATGTCATTAGAAAACACATAAAACCAATTTAGAATAAAAACATACCTCCCTATAGTTTGATGATATGCATGTACAATTCTCACAAACAATACAAGACAAAGACATGCATGGCAACTGCAAAAGGTATTTGCTTGTAGGGGTTAAGCACAGCTTTAATTTGCATGATTTTGATTAATATTTTTAATGTCCACTGAACAACTAAACACATGGGTGGATCCAAATACCTAAGTTACACTTTTCTCATTCTTCCAATTTATGTTCCAATTCTTGCTTTTACTTTTCAATGCTATTTAATTACTATCATCACACAAAACCAACAATCACAAAGCCCCACTTGGTTACTTTCGGAAACTTTCAATCTTAGATTATTAAAAAAAAAACACAATTGCTTTCTGTTGAATGACGAGAACGTCGGGATCAGTTCATCAATCTGCCAAAGGTTAAACAACAGTTAGGATGTGGGTTGTGCAAAAATTGTGTATTAGTAAATACTTCCAATGGATTATATATATACATTGGGAGTAAGAGTTAGTACCTCCCGACAACGTATGTTGCTTGTTATAACTATCTTCCAACAACGTTCCTATTTTTGTGAAAAATTCCTCTCTCAATGGACGATTTGAAAGACGTGTATAATTTTAGTTAATGTTTTAGGGTTTATTTATTTATTTGAGAATAGGATTGAATTTAAAAAATAGTAAAAAATTAAAAGCAAAAAAAAAAAAAAAAGTGATTGTTAATTGTTGAGTAAAATTTGAAAAATTAGATTTAATTACCTTGTAGAAAATGTAAAGTTATAAAGTGGGATCATAAAAATGAAAGCAATTAAAATGCACATGAATTGAATTCCAAATTTAGATGGAAATCATTTAATGTAGAACCATCAATATATATGCTAAAGTTTGGGGCATTTCAATTTAGGGATATAAGAATCTTTATTTAATTTAGTTATTTATTTTGAGGTGACAAAGATTAGGCTCTTCTATTCCTATTCCTATTCCTATTCCCATTCCCATGAAATAAAACATAACATGGAAATAACTTTAACCCTACCAATAATATGTTTCAATAAATCATATATAAATCACAAATTAGGAATATATCACAAACTCTAACAGGGGGGTGTCCTTCAAATTTTCATATTTCAATTGTACTAAAAAAGAATAATAATTAAATTATCATTTATGCGAAACAAATTCAACCAAAATATTTACAAATATAACAAGGTTTCTCTATCTATTAACGTTGGTATGTGATAAATCATAGTAGAAATATAATGATCATAGAGATAGGTCGCAATCAATCAATCAAAACATTTGTTAACATTAGTAAGTATTTTTAGCATTTTGTTTTCATTTAAAATAATTTTCCTCAAACTTAAAAAGTGTTTAGTTTAGTTTAGTTTTTAGTCAATCCAAGCAAATCCTTAATTATCGAAAATATAGTACTTTCGTAATTATGAACATCGAAAATATGATACTTTCGTGATATTACAAATTTCGTGTAATCTAACAAACGAAGACTTTATGTTAGGTCCAATTTTCTAAACCTATACTAATTCCTATAAACTTACACCTAAAATAAAATATTCTTAAACCTAACCTATTTAAACCCTTAAAATTACCAGAACCTAAGCTTGTGAATTCAAACATGTGCCCAAAGATACATATTGGTCATCCAATTCATTCAAACAATTTAAAGTGTTCTATGTCTTTGCTATAATCTTTCCAAATAATTTTGGGTGAAAAAAACTTAAAAGACAAATTTTTACAAAATATATGAAACTATTTATAGAAATAGCAAAAAAAAAAAAAAAAAACATGATATAGATATTGATAAACTTTTATTGACATCCATGACTCTGACATTGATAGATTTGTATTAGTTTCTATTATTAATATTATCAACATTAGTGTAACATTAGTGATAGCCGTCTATCAGTTCTTATCACTGATAGACTTATATTAACTTCTATCAGTGATAAACTTGTATCAATTTTTATTATTGGTGCTAATAGACTTTTACCATGTCTAAGTTGTAAAAATTGTTTGCTACATTTTACTATAACTTGTAAATAGTTTTTAAAAAGGTCCAAAAAATACTTTTTTATTTATATATTATTATTTGGTTAAAATTCCATTTGTCTTTCTACTTTTAAGGTTTTCTTTTAATTTTAGTTTATTTACTTTTCAAACGTCGAATTTTTTATTTACGTTATAATCGTTCAAAGTTAATTTCTATCCAAATTGTTTACAAAATAATAATATATTTTATGGCAGAAAAGGTATATAGTGGAATATGTTTCAAATTTTAACATAAATATGATAACAAATAACTAAAAAAAATCAAAACAATAAATAAGTAATAAAAATTAAATTTAAGATTTGTTGAAAATACATAACAAATTTCAAATTATATCAACTATTACAATATTAACATTTTTTCTATTATAAAAAAAAAAAAAAAAAAACTCTTTAGACCTTTGAAAATTTGACTTTAGAACTATATGTATACAAGGGTAATAAGTTGATAGTTGAATCACTCTCAAACAACTGCATAAGGTAGTTAAACATTTGTTGAAACACAACCAAACTAAATCTGAACTCAAACCAATTCTTCTTTTGTGTATATATAAAAGAAGGTCCAACCAAACAATATTATTATAATTAAACCCCTTTTTTAAAAAAGAAAAAAAAAAAAGGTATTTGTTTTTAAGGAAATACATTTTCTTCAAATAAAATGAGACTTGGAACTCTCCCTTTTTCTTTAATTGTCAAGGAGAGTATAGCAAGTTAGACACTCAACTCAAACCCACAATGTGTTAAAAGTTGTAAAAATGTGTTTTAAAAGTTATACAATATTCCATGTCACCATAATTTAAATTCAAATATTAAAAAGTAAAGCATCTTTATTTGCACTTTGGACAAACCTGAGTTTTTTTTCTTTTTCTTTTCCGACTTAAGGTGGATAGAGAGAGTATCCAACCATTTACCTATTAAATAATAATACAAATATAATTCAAAACGAATATTTAGATTAAATGTTTTAGACTAGATTTATAATATAAAACTTATTCTATTTACATATGTTTCTTCCTAATCCTCATGTTTCGTCTTAATCCTCTTCTTTTCTTCATTGTTTTCATGTTTCATAATTCTATTTTCGTTATTTTCTCCTGCATTTGAGTATAGTTGGTTACATTCCAACCCAAAACAGCCCCTAAAAAGTTTGTACTTTTTCATTTTCTTTTTTCAGAAAAAAAGGAAAAAAGTTGTGTGCTTGTTCAAAGCTTGATGTTGTTGGTTTCTATCTTTTTACCTTGAAAGTGACTTAAAAATGGAAGGAATCCTATAGCTGAGAAGATATAATTGCATATCAAATCATGTTGGAACAGCAGCATAAAAAAAGATACTAATTTCTATCACATGTAATCAATCACTGTAAAGTCAAACCACATACATTATGAATTATATCACCAACAACAAAGACATTGGTAGAAAGTTGTAGGATTGATCAAACTGGCAAAGATTGATAACAAAGTTACAAAATGTAAAAGCTCTATGTATATAAACAAACAACAGACCACTACGATATCAAATGCTGAAAAATGTTACCAACTATCTGAAGAACCCAACCAAACAACACATAGATGAGAAGAGCCTTAATCTGACGACAAGTTCCCGTATTGCCAGGGGTTAAATTCTATCGATTTAACGTCAACATCGTCGTTGCTGCTTGAACCAGAACTATCAATCTCAGATCGGTGCTTGGTGTATTTACCATTATATTGGTAGATTTCCAAGTCACCCCATGGTGTGGACGTAACCTCTTCGGTTAAATCAAACCATCTTGGCACAAAACTCTGTCCTTTGGCTTCTCGAGTTCTCTTTTCAGCTCTCTGCCTCTCTTCCAAACTGACCATAGAAAACAGGCATGAAATACTCATTAATAATTTGACTTGATTGCAGCTTTATTAAAGGATTGGAAAGATCGAAGAACAAACCTGCTCTTTTCCGACCCTGCTTTGGATAGATCACCCTTCTCTAAAGCGTATCTATCAGGACGCAACCGGGAGTCTGATGCCAACAACTTCTTAGGGGCAGTATCGAAACTATTGATCTTATGTGCAAAATGTGTGTATTGGAATTTGTCATTTTCGGGTGTTTTAGCCACATGCCACGCCTACAGGAACAATGCCGAAGGTATGATCAAATTTCAAATAAAAAACAAAGACGCTAACAGAAACAAACACAATGATCAACATCTACTCTGCCATTTTCGGTAAATTTTAAAGTCAACTAAGATTGAGACAACGATTATTACCTCTTTCAGTTCGGTGTTTGGAAGAGGCTCCCCTTCCATATCACAAGGTTGGTAACTCATAAATTCATTCCATTTCCCTGTCATCAAAATCTTCGGTTCCTCTGCCGAATTATAAACGTAACCATCCACTTCATAACGCCCAGCACTGCGACCAAAAATAATAGTCAACCGTAAGATGGAAACAACGAAAGCTGAATGTTTGTGAGTTAAGAAAACATTCCAATTGCTGAGAAATTCCATTATTCTCAGTCCATTTTAAGAAAATTGCTAGAACTTAACTAAGAAGATGTTGAAAGCCGGGTAGAGTATTCACTTGATATCAGAAATCCCTCTAAGATCATTGCATAAAATCATACAAACAAAAGGAAACCAATCCCCCCTGAATAAAAGAAAAATATTAGACTTTTTCTCACATGAAGTACAATCTTTCCCTTCCATTTGGAAACATATGTTAAATTATTCTTTTTTATGAAATACTCCAAGATTATGATGGATCAGGAACCCCCATAAAGATATGGGCTAGAGGCAGTTGGATATCTCAGAATCAAACATTTATAAATTTTTTTATTTCGATTATAAAGCTGTCACCATGTAACTATAAAGATAACCATTAGTATAGAAATTGTAACAATGAGAGAGTGATAGGAAAAAGATTCTTACCCAAACCATCCGCATGGTTGAAAATATAGTACAACTTTATCACCAGTTGCTAAATTGGTCATTATCATCTCTCCGGGTGAATCAACCCATGTCCTTCCAAATATCAAGTTGTTAACTTTAGTGGGCGGTGGTACTAGATCTAATACTACACCATCTCTTTTTAGAGTCACCCGTGTTCTGCAAAGGCAAAAACCATATCATCACCAAATTTAGCATTGCCAGACATCATGGTAGTGGTAAAATAAACACAGCTATCTATAGTAGCAATTGAATTCCAAGAGTCCACATAGGGGATAAATTGAAAAGAGAAGTCTAAATCCCAAGTAAATATTGAGTTGACAGTGATAGCAATGGATTCAAAGAGTCTACATATGGCATAAACCAAAAAGACACTCTAAAATTGCATAATGTTGAGTTGACTGTGATTGCCTGTGAAAGTGGCTAATATCTAACTTTTGGGGTGTGGGCTAAATATCTAACTCTTGAGGGTGTATATCTCAACAAATTTTATGTATAACCATTCAATTCTATATCAATTTGCTTCAAGAAACAAATAAAATATTTAAATATTTGAAGCAGGTGAATCAAAGTTTGAACACATGATCTTAAAGGGTATCTAAATTTATAAGTTATTAACTTGCTCTTTTGACATTTAGGAGTGAGATTGAAAAGCATTTAGCTGAAGGGTGTAGAAAGAGAGTGGAAAGCAGAACTTTACCTTCCCACAGGATAGACATCCAACGAGTTTCCTAAAAACTTAGTTTTCAACTTTGAAGTCACATCATAACTAAAGTGCTCATTTTCGGCATGCCCAGCACTCATTGGGGGATGATGACTCACCTGAAAACATTGTTTGTCATAAAATTATACATAAGAAAATGGAATTAAATTAAAACATGAGAGAAAAAAAAAAACAAAACCTCAATTAACAAGAATTACTAAAATAGTACAATGTAAACCATGGACTCAGAAGAAAGATATTGTCTAGACCATGTGTGTCGATCCTTCCATTCCTCTTTTATTTATTTATTTATTATTATTATTATTATCTTCTTTTTTTTTTTGGGGGGGGGGGGGGGGGGGGGGGGGCGGGGTATATATATTTTCAAGCAACAAAATTTTTTAAATTCACCTGCTCTGACAGAAATGTGATGCCATTATGATTGGTCAGTTCATAAGTCTCTCCAAGGATAGGATTAAAAGGCTTCCAGGTCCTTTGATAAGCATAATACACTGATATAGCCCATGATGCTGTAACAAGTGAAAAAATACTTCATCATCGAAAACAAAAAGTGCCTCCGTGGTTTAAAAATTGTAGACCAACATAGGCCGGCCTTTAAGCTATATTAAGATTTTGATACTTACATGCATACACCAACCGCATATAAGGATCCTCACATTCATCCGCCAGATTCAACAAGTGAGAGTATTCCATTAACTGTAATAAATATTGTAATATTAACACCATGATACAAATGAAAAGGTTTGAACAAGAACGTCAAAATAAAACCAAAAGAAACAAACCTCAGCCATTTTCTGAATCATTGTCATTGGTTCAAAAATAATTACAGGAAGAGTGACCATTGATGTGACATCTGAACCAATATACTTGTGCATCATCTTCCAGTAACTTTCACGATCCTATATTACCCAAAAAAAAAAGAACCTTTTAATAATGTTATGGCAATATACAAGGGAAGAAAAATAGAAGACAAAACTCCTAGCTTCCAAAAGCGATGGAAGAGCTTTCCCCATGCATGGTAGAGTAAATAAGCAACATCCTTGCTTTACCATGGTTTTCACATAAAAGAGTGTGTACTGGGTTTACAGGAATCCATGCTTAAATTCACAGAGAAGAAGCCCTTGACCAAAACATGTTATACCCCTATGATCTTTAAATACAACAATATGGTAAAGATTCATTGTTGACTTCCTCATCCCAACAAAGATTAATTAATTTGTAAGATGACAAATAGAGAAAAATTAGGAAAAAAACAAGCAGAGATAAAAGGTAAGAGCATAAATGATAAAAACCTCTTGTTTCCATCTTCCTTTCTGAGCTTCCTCTTCTGCATCTTCTTTGCCGCCTTCAGGATTTATAACTTCTACCCCTTCATAACCAAGAAACCTGAGAATAAAAAAAGGCATGATAATCATAAGTTATACTCTCTAACAATGATACAAAGTTTTTATTAATGAAATACGTGGATCAGAAACATATAACTTGAAAAAGTATAATCTAGCAAAGAAACAATCAAAGCACACTGATAAAACCACAGAAAACAACATTAACAATACAACTAGGTTTGAGAGGAATGCCATTTATCTGCAGTGCAATTAGTAATACTGGTTGCACAACTTCAAGATCAGCTGACCAAAATGAGAGAAAAGTAAAGCTTTCACAAGCATTCCAACGAAAATCATCCAGGAAAACCACCAACCTTCTTATCTTATCACCGCATATAAACACTAATGATTTGGATGCACATTTGAGAGGTTATTCAATGCAACAATAATAGATAATAAACAATACCACAGCTTCAAAGCTTCAATCTAAACAACAAACCATACAAATCGAACACGAAGCAATTCATGCTCGAAAGATCATATTGGAAAATGAGATATATCACCACCTGATTTCGATGGCTTTGGAAAAAAATTATCCTAGCTATGAGACAAAGAAAAATCTCATGTATTGAAGTGGCGTGCGTATCTATATCCTACTTTTCTTTACCAAGAAACTAAAACTCCCTGTATGCAAATATTCAGCAGGAAAAACTTCATTGATCTTTCAAAATCTCAAATAAGGATCCACACCCAGATCAAACTCCTCAAAAAGTAGAAGAGAAGGGAAGAACTTCATTACACAAAAACTAGGTTGTACAAAAAGGAAAACAAAACACTTATATACAATTTTCAACAAACGCCCTACAGCAACGAAAGGAGATACATTCAAGACAAATCAGCACAATAGAGCAACATTGAAGCTAATAATTCAAACAAAAAGAGCAATAGAAACAATAACAACAACGATTACAGCTACAAAAACCCTCCAAGGAAATAGATACCAATCCAGAAACAACGAAGTGAAGAAGAAAAATAGATTACGTCAGAAGTAGAAAAAATCGAAGTACCCATTAACAGATCGGTGCATGGCGTTGCTAAGCTTGGAAATCCCAGAAGTCATAGCAGCAAAGAAACCCCCCTTACTTTCATTCTTTTCAGGGGTACCCATTGTTTCTTTTTTTCCCACTTCAAATCAAACAGACACTAGTTGTGTAAATCAGACACAAACGCCTGCAAAAGAATGAAATCCCGAAAGGGGTGGAGGAAACGGGAACAAGAAGAGAAATTGGGAAAAGGGAATTGGAGTTTGATGATTGTGAAGAGGAGAAGGGGTTCAAAAAGGGAATTTGAGATCGGAGAAGGGTGGAAGAAATAGATCTCCGATTGGAAGAAGAGGGAGAAAAGAAGAATAAAGATGAAAAATTGGAAAAGAAATGGCGGTATAATGGGGTTTGCAAAAAGGAAATAAAGGGAAAATGGAGTCAATTTGAGGGAAAATTACCGGAAAAATGGCTGCTGGTTCTCTCTGTCTTCTCGTTCAACTGCTTGGCCTTGCTGGCCCTCCAATGCCGTCCACGCGGCTTTTAGAAGTATCCATTTTTATTACACTTTTGCCCCACCTTCAAAGTTCTTACTTTTCTTCCTTACCATTTTTTCAAATCCTTTTCGTATTTTATGCTTGCCGACTAAGTTGTTTGTTCATTTCATCTAAATATATACTATTACTTAAGTTAAAAAAAGCTTTGATCTTTTTTATTCTATGCTATCAATGGTTTTGGATCCAAACATATAATTGATACGAAATAAAGATAAAAATAAGAAAGGTGAAGAAAATAACAAATGTTCAAATAAGAAATAGCACTCTAGATGATTGGATTAACTCGATCAATGACCTAAATCAGCTAGCGTAGTAAAATGGATAATGTGGCTTGATCTAACTAAAAGTCATCCCTTTATGACCAAAACGGAATTGGAGAAGGAGTTTATTCTGGCCAAGGTAGATATCAACTTTAGCCAACAAGAAACAACATATGGCCTTATGACTTGAAAAATTATCTCATTGTGACTTTGAGATCTTATCAGAACAATCTAGTAAATGATATTGCTAGGAAGAAGTGAGCTTATTCTTTATTTTGGTTTATTATTATGATCTACTATTTGACTTAAGCATCAAAGTGTGTGGCAAACACTACATTGCTACACACATTTTTCTATTTTGCCTCTTCCCAATCAAATGAACCTTTTACGATATCTAATATTGACATCAATACATCACATGTCATTCAATTCAATAATTGATGAAAAGAGTTGTCTTTACATAAAATTAAGCTTTGTGAAAATTCAAGCTTTCAACCCAAATAGAAAAAAAAAAAAAAAGGTTAAAAATCATCTTTGGTACTCTTCGATTTAGTATTGTACTTTTGAATTTATGATAAATTTATTCATTCAACTTCAGCATATACCTTTTAGTCCATGTCGTAAGAATCTCATAAAAAATTAATTGTCAATTTTGTCTTAATAATTTATAAACAAGTTTGACGCTTAATCAATTTATCAATTTAGATGCATAAAAAAAATCCCATTAAATATTAATAATATTTTCCTTATAGGGACTAAAGAGCTGTGAATTGTAAGGTGTAAGACCAAAATACTTAAAAACTAAAGTTTACTATCTAAATTGTTGACTTCCATGTAAAATGATGGGAGATCGTCAAAAGTCGCATTAGAATGTTTTCGTATTTTATAAATAATACAATTTTTTTTGTCAATTATTGTAGTGAATCATCTCGATGAATTTCAAGACAAAGAAATACAACTTCTTTTAATAAAACATCGAAACCAACAATTTATTTAGACTTTCTCGAAGAAATCCAACCTAGATGAAGATGAGATTGAATTGGATATCTCCAACACTACATCATCTTCCCCAAATTGTACAAAATCTTCCCTCACTCCATTCAATTCTGTTTCTCTTTCCTTAGCTTAATAAGATTTGAATGGATATTGAGAAACTGAAAGGGTAAAAATCAAATGAATTATGGATTTAGATTAAGAATAGAGAATTTGTCAAAATACATACAAAATAAAAAAAAGTCAAAGCATTTGTCTTGACGAGATTAAAGCCCAAAAAAGAATTGATGGGTTGGATGTGTAAGAAACAAACTGCCTAAACTATTTCAGTTTAAAACAAACTAAACTCTGCATTATTTAGTTGTCAATAAATTTGTATGTTTATAATTTGTTGTATTAAGTTTAGCCGACTAAATAATTTTTAACCCAAAATTGAGAGTTGTTTGTACCTTTTGAAAAAATCTTCACAACTCATGAAAAAAAATTCAATTTTACTAATTTTTCTCTATCTTAATCATATTGAGAATGTTTGGTTAGAATTATTTTTGGAAAGTTGATGTTGAGTTGAAAATTAATATAGAATAGAGTAATGGAGGAAGTTGATGTGAATAATGAAGTGAAAAACATAGGTTAACATAAATAACGAGATAATAAATCTGAAAGAAATTATAAAGTGGGTAAGTCATGTGCTTGAAACATTCTTTTGAGGCAAAACATGTGCATTATTATTGAGGAGAGTTTTGGTTGGCATTTTGGTTCTATCCCATTTGTAGCATCTAAATGCCTAATTGCATACACTACCACAAATGTGTTGTCATTGACCCAATCACATCGAATATATATTGTTGTAACTCTTTCAAACAAACCTATCTGTGAAATGTTTCTTTCCATAAATATTTTTTATAGTTTTTAAAATTTAAATTTTACTGTCTATCGTTAAATATAAAAGTCTTGTTTGTCTATCAATTATTGATAAATGCTTGTTCATATCTATAAAATTAGATTAATTATATTATATTTAAATCCAAACTTTTTCTGAAGTATCTTGAATTAATATATGAGGTGAAAAAATTAATTGACTTTGAAGTTAAACTACGATCATTTTGACAACTAACATGTACTTTTTACTAGTTAGATTAAAATTAAAAATGCCAACATGACTTTAACTCAACTGATGGTATGTATTTAATACAATAGGTTCCGATTCAAATTTCTCACTCTCAAGTTGTACTAAATAACAAAAAAACTTAAAAAGAAAAAAAAAAAAGAGAGGCTAGAATGAGGGTTGTTGTCGACATGTCGAAATATCAGTCGACATATCGAAATAGAGAATAAACAAAAGCGGCTGCCGGTCATGCGATCAAAGTAGCAAAAAAGTTCTTCAGGTTTTAGAGAGAGATTTTGGTGACCCAATAATTTTCATTAAAAAAAAAAAAAAAAAAGGAACACTACAATTTCCCACTTCAGATTGAATCCAAATTTCACGAATTTTTTTTTAGAAATTTTGAATGGAGAGAGATTTACAGAAAGTCGTCTTCTGAATTTGTTTATTCGATTTCCCTCAATTTCATGGCGTTCTTGTTTTTTCCAAAACCCTAGTAATCAGTAGCATCTCCCATCTTCCCTCTCCATACTCTTCACTGGGTATCTCGAATTTTCCCCCAATTTTTCGATTTCGGAGCAGTCAGCATGAAGGACGGGAAAACTATGAAGGTCAATTCTCAGTTGCAGCATCAGAATGGTCACTTGCCACCCTTCAAATTGGCTAGATTGTTCGATCCAGAGACTTCATGGGATAAGGTTTCTTTAAACTTTGCTTTCTTCTGAATTCTATGCTTCACTTTTAAGCCCCGTGGAAATATTCTAATAATTTTCTCTGTTTTGTTGGGTTTTGGAACTGAAGTTTTTATTGGTTTGTGTTATGCTGTTGTGAATTTTAGTTTCTAGCTAATGAAATCTGTGATTTTCCAATCAAGTTTAACGAGTTCAGATGGTTTATCATTATCTAGTGGGCATTGTTATGAAGATTGAGTTTCCTAGTTCGTTAAGTTTGAGCTTAGTTCAATGGTGGTTGACATGCTCTCTCTTGAATGATTGAATGCCAATTCTCCCGGATATAGGACAGGGAAAGGAGCTAACTTGAGTATTAGGTCAAGTGACATATAATGTGTGTTAGTGATCAAGAGGTCTCTCGTTCCTATAATACTAAAAATAAAGGAAGGGTAAAGGGAAGCCATGGATGGGAGGTTTTGTGATACTTGGTACCTGCAATGAATTGAATGGAATTGTTTTTTGTTATTAAAGTTGTCTTTGTCTCGAATATTTTCTACAACATAGTTTTGTTCTGTTCTCAATACAGGATCAACTAGGAGATGTGTTGCATTGGATGAGACAGTCGGTTGCTCTTGTATGTGGGCTGCTTTGGGGCTCCATACCTCTGGTTGGAGGAATTTGGTTCATCTTGTAAGTTGCAATTCTTTTTATACTTCTTAGACATAGATGTGTTTAGGATCTCTTCTGATGGGCACATTGTTTTTGGAAAACATACTAATAATTAGATCACTTCAAGCACTGTGAAATGTTTACGTAAATGTTTCTAAAAGAACTCCCAAATCACTATTAGTCTTTTGGGATTGAGATGGTTTATGAGTGGTTGTTTTTTACTTTTACTTCCATTAGCAATTCAAACATCCTCTCCACATCTTAATCTTTTTCATTAAGTCATTCAGTTCTCCAAAATGGATGTTTAGTACAGTCCATAAATGCGTGCTCCTTGCTTTTCTCTTGAGAGATTAGATTCAACCACAAAATAGAAATTTTGATTGTCTTGTAATATTATTATCTGGAATAGCATATTTACATATTCATAATGCATAGTATTAAAATGTGTTATGAAATTCCATCATTCAGACATTTGGGTTTAGACAGCTATGGACGATGGAGTCATTACTCTATGCATTTTTTTTAGTTCTCTCCATTATACATTTCTTTTCTTTCACTCAGAACACTTGAGTTGATCTTGTGAGTTTGGTCTTATTTTCAGATTCTTGGTGATATCAACCACGATGATATATGGATATTATGCAATGATATTGAAGGTAGATGAAGAAGAATTCGGTGGTCATGGAGTTCTCCTCCAGGAAGGGCTGTTTGCTTCCGTAACTCTGTTTCTGGTAATCCAATGCCATCGTTTAAATTATAAACCTTCATCTTCTTTTGAAAGTTGCTGAGTCTTTTGTTAGTTCAATTGCTTAATTTTCCTTTTCTCTGATGTTCAGCTTATGTGGACCCTCATTTATAGCTTGGGACACTTCTGACAATGGTTTTGTCAACGTTCTCGAAATCGGCCAAAGCATCGGTGGAGAGGTTGGTCGCCATTGTTGCTTGCTCTTTTATTAGTGAATGTGCAGTACCTTACTGTTAAGGAGTGAAAACGCTTTTAGAAGTGGATTAATTTCATTAGGATTACAATTAACCAAAGTTTAGAAATTATTTACTCTGTTAGATCCAATCCAATCTTAAATCAATAAAATCTTTACCGAAATGTCGTTTTTTTTTTCACTACATCCTTTCCGTTAACCTAAAACACTGCTCAATTGGTTTAGATATATGTCATTTGACATCAGAGATCAAATGTTGGAGTCTCTCACCCTTACTCGTTGGACTATAAAATTGATTTAGTTATTTCTTTTACGTTATACTACTTATTCAACAAGTACAATGGATTGGTACGAGTTGATTTTCTATTACGATAACTCGAGCAGCTATAACAAAAAATTGAGAAAATATTCCCTTTCAATTGACAATGGTTGTACAAGTTGGCAAGATGTGAAGATGGGCAATATTTTAAGAATTGGCACATGGTGGAGGAGCTGGCATTATGAATGTTAAAAGGGGGAATCGAATCAAATCAAATCTGAGAGTCAGGATCTTAGCTTTAAACAAGAAGGATGAAAGAATGAATTTAGCCTTCATTATGTTCTTCTAGTTCTAGCTAAAAGGTTTTCATTCTAATTTCTAGATAAGAGGATTTTGATTGTTTTTTTATTTTTTATAGCTGTTCTCCGATGATATATTTATAAGTTAAGAGGATTTGATTGCCCATCAATATTAGGAGTCAACCAATATTCTCAATCTGTTTCAAGAGAGAGAGAGAGAGGGAAAAAAAAAAAAACAAACAAACAAAAACAAAAGCTATATATGTGTGTGTCTATGCGTAGATGCCAAGGAAGGAAATAGCTGGTTGTCTCTGCTCTTTAAAAAAGAACTTTTTTTAGAGATTGAAAATAATTATCAATTGTTATATATATGGTTGGAAGCATGATATGAAATGAACTCAATTTAGTGTTGGGAGTCTAAATTTCTATCTCACTGATTTATTATATCTGCTCACCATGACTTGAAACACAACGATTTAACAGATTAGACACTTGCATGTTTCCTTCCAGTCGTCTTTTACTTTTTCCTTGCAACATTTCTTGTCCCTCTCCAACTCTCTCAAACCCTAGCAGCTCCTTCCCCTCAAACCATCAAATCTTCCTTTTTCAAAGCTTTCTCCATTTGGATCTTTTATCTCTAATCTTCCATGCAATTGTTTTTCCGTCAGTTTGTTTATATAGATTTCTCGTTTTATCTTGATTGTTTTCTTCTAAGATTTGTTGACTTTCAAAGAGAAGTGAAATAACCCGAGTGACAACAACGAAGGTGTTGATTCCTTGGTTACTCGAGCTTGAAGTGTGGAATCAAATGAAATAAGGTCTCATTAGATCTCAGTTTTGCTGTGTAAGCCAAATTGGGGGATAAATTAATGAATTTGTCTAGGAAGTATTATTATTATTTTGCTTAAATGAGCTCCCATTGTTTCGATTTCTAGTGAAACACAAAACGAATTTCCTCACCTTCGGCAATTTGGGTTCTTCCTTAAAACAGACAAAAAAGCAGAGCAGTTCAATTGATAAAGGGTTCTGAGTTAAATTTGCAAAAATGGTGGAAAGCTTCAAAAAGGTGGTTTGAGAAATATGAGAAATGAACAAAACCCAAAAACGTAATGGGCATTGGAAAGCAATTAAAGAGAGAGAATGATGGAGATATAATAAAATGTTGGGTTTAGGCTAAATATAAAGGGAAGAAGGGGGAGAAGAATTAGAAGTAATGAGGTGGAAACGGTGGATGAAATTGAACTGGAACCCACAAACCTATGCTTCAAATGGAGCAAACCAGAAAATGTTTGGTTAATTACAATTGGGAGTATTTATGATGCACAACTCTGCACTTCCAAACACCAATCTATAAACTCCACAAACATATAAATTCAAAGTAAAACTTGACCATCTAATTGCGTTTATAAGTAATTTCAACAAGTTTTCAAATATAATCATAGACATCAAGCCTATATCTTAATTTTAAGGAACTGCTTTTATACACAAGTCTAACTTGAATTTATATTATTTGAACTTTTTCATAACAATTTAACTCATACATTCTTATTTCTTTTCTTCGAAATTCAAAATATTTTAATACTTCCTTTATGTGAGATTTGGAAGAAGATATATAAAGAGTGCGAAAATATTCTTTTTTTTTTTATTTCTAGTTTCCAAAGACATACATAAAATAATACTTTTAACATTTTTGCTTCTCAAGTTGCACATTTTTATTTTATATATCTTTTAACTTAGAACACTAATGAAATAATTTACAAAAACACATTCAGTTCTCTTATAAATAAATAAAAAAGAAGAATCAATAATTGATAAACAAAAAAGAAATTAAAAAACAACTGGGAATATTGACACAAAACATAGCCATTTGAAAGCTATGACGATGGTCTCGTCTTAGCCTTAGGTATAATGTAGCTTTTAAAAAAGTTCAATTTTTAAAATGCAGTTGTTTTTTTTTTTTTTAAACTAAGAACAAAATAAATAATCTTAGTAAGAATATCCCACTAGGTCAAAATTACATTATTCTGTCATTACCTTCATAACCACACCACCATAAAAAGTCAATCCATAACTAACATTATCCCTAAAGCTAATTTTCATAATGGTCCCAAAGGTCAAACTTCACATACTGCAATCAGAAGGCACTATAATGTTTTACTTTTTTCTACAATTTTCCATAATTTAATTTACTATCAAGCTGGTTTATCAGTTCTAGGCTGGGGTGCAAGGCAGAGACTACAAATGGAATATGCAAAGCCCATGGGATTAAGATGATGCAAGAGTATCAACTATTGGCAGCAGCTAACTTAATTTGCAATCACCTAGCTGGCACTATAAGACCTCATTGCATATTATCTCAATTAGTTACATTGAAAGCAAGATCAAGACTGGAAAAGAATCATGTCACTGTATGTATAGACAAATTGCTCTTACAAGTTGGGAGTAGAAATCCTACAGCAATCTTTGGTGCCTGCTTTTACACCTTACAAGGTAGATACGCCCGTAAACCCATTGGCGACCAAGTTTTGTACTTGATTTCTGCACAATACCAACCCCAGATTAAGCAATCTCTCTTTAGAAGAGTCTCATATATGAATTTAAAAGCCAGACCACGGCATTTAACTTGGAGGTAAGAGAAACTGGAAGAAATTAGGAATAGGATAGTAGTTTCATATCATATGCACTGAGCCTGATTTGTAGGGAATATGAATCATGCATATGACTAGACATTTAGGGAGATAGAGGATACTAATAAAAAAAATGCTCAATGGATAATTGCACGATGATCTTAATCAGCCTGTAATCTTTAGAAAAACGAAGCATTAGCTGATTGGAGTTTTTTCAACTCGATGTGGTATTAAACAAAAGCAAAGAAAATTACCTCAAACTTGATCCGGAATTCCAACAAGCATTCACAAACATGACAGTCTGATCTATGAGGAGAGCCATTGGCACGATCTGATCTCACAAATGCAAACACCTAAAAGAAGGATTAATTTAAACATGTAAAAATACGTTGAACATGTCCTTCCCTTTGACATACAGATCATACTGAAAAGAAAACAGTATTCATCCATAAACTACGGTAATGCAGGGGAAAAGACATAAAGGAACGTTTCACAAGCCACTCAAAAGAATCAAAACAATAGTACTGGAAAAAGTTATTGATAGATTAACATACTTCTTCTCCACAATTTGGGCAGGCTCCTTTAAGTGCCACCAAATCATTTCTCCATAACCCCTGAAGTACTCCCACTGCAGCAAATGGAAATAGCCAAAAGGCAGAGTACCATATTTAACATCCCTTAGCACGTATTAAGGCTTTTTTGAGTATATATATTGAATTATGAATAGAAAAAACTAGTAACCATATTTTACCAGAAGCTGTAGCAATCGGGTAGCCAATCAAAGACCCAAATGCCATGAAGAGGATGGCATTTATAGCAGAAAGAAATTCAAATGGAGATCCATGGGTGTTATAGGAAAGTCCTAAACTGAGTGGATCCTGGAAAATTAAGTCAGCTGTGCAGATTAAAGGAACAAGACATGCTGAACAACCAAGTGCCAGAAACAGCAACCATATGCCTGCTAATGCCAGAACCTGCGATAGATCTTCCTGCCCTACATGCATGTCATTGAATATTCAAATGAAGCAAAAACAACTCGAATATTTATATTATATATGAAATCAAAAAAAAAAAAAAAAAAATAGCCCACAGAAGAGAGGAATTCCCTCTGCAAGAAGGGACTCCAATTATGCAAGACAACTCCTATAGAAAAGTTACAAAAAGCCTTCGAAACTGAAGCCCCACAAAAAAATGCAAAACCGAGACCAAACCATACTAGGGTCTCTCACCACTCCTCTAAATACCGTACCATTGCACTCTCCATAGCAACCCACAGTATAGCACACACCACAGTACATCAAAGAAAGCGTCCCTTCATTTATAGGATTGAATATGAATTTAAGCAATTTGTAAGTTACATACAGCTGAACCACAACAACAAAATTGCAAGAACCCTAGCAGAAGAAAGAATAGAGAAATGAGAAGAATCACCTCAGCGTCTGAATACGTCGATTGCCGTCTAAGACTACAACGAGGATATTTAACCACAGATTTGGAGCCATACCACCTCAGTTTCAACTGATTCAAACAATATTTCAACGGAAATAAGAACGGGGTAAGAAAAGAAAACAGAATTCATGAAGAATTTCTTTTCCCTTCCCGGACTTACCTCGACTCTATCAAACATATCATCAAGAATCAACGGTTGGCCACTGTAATAAGCATCCCTAGCCTAAAACCAACACCAAAACAATAAAGAAGACAAGTCAAAGAAAGATAGAAAGCGAGAGATTAGAGAGAGCGAAAGGCAGCGTAGTAATCCGAAACCTGAAGATAGAGAGCTTCAAGGGTTTCTTGAGTGGCGGTTTCGATGGGGCCGACGAATATGCAAGAGGGACCTTGAGCAAGGTCGTCGGAAGATGAAAGGGGGCTATTGGGAGTCTTGGTGGAGAAAAGAACAAGATGAAAAGGGGTGACGGCGCGGATTGTTCTGGTGAGATTGGAGACGGTAGATTTGATGAGATGAGGGGAGAAGGAAGTGGATGTGCCGGCCATGGACGTTGGTGGTGAACATGAGATGCAGAAAATGGAAGGTTGGAGTTATAGAGAGATAATTTCAATGGTGTAAAATGGGTTTCTGGTTCTCCTTCTCCACAAATCTGTCTTCTTCTTGATTTTTTTCGGGTCTTCACTCCACCCTGTGGGGTTAACGACTACGGGTTCGTTGTCGTCACTGATATCGACATGTCGTCTTTCCCATGGTTAAGCAAATTTCAAAACGCTAACGTAAAATATCAAAGCAAATAACAAATGGCTGAGGAGGTTAGAGGTCTACATCAGACTCGGTTTTCGAACAGATTTCAACTCTCTTGGTATGTTTAATTTTTTAAAAATATTTTTAAAATTTGTCTATTTAAAAATTTCTAAAACTAGGAGGGTGTTTAGGGTTAGGCTTGGGACTGGGGCTTAGGTTAATCCAACCCTAACTCCCGTTTGGGCCCAATGTTAAGGAAACCCTCCGATTTCATCAATCCGGCGATACACCTCTTTCATTTCCGTCTTGAACTCGTGTTAACTCTTTCCTCAATTCGTCTTCATCCAAAATCGATTTCTTTTCTTTTCGTTCTGTGTTCTCCGTAATCAAATCGACTTCTCCTTCTTTCGTATTATGTTATCCCTCAATTCATCTGCATGCAAAATCGATTTCTCTTAACCCGCATTTTGTTGATATTTTGTTCCTTCGTTGGTCCGTAGCGTTTTGGCGATGAAACCCCATTTCGTGATGTCGAATCTCTATCTGCATCTCTCTCATCCGTCTCTCTCAGTCCCGAAAGGTTTTGCGTGTTTGTTGCAGCCGACCCTTCAACGTCGTTGGCTCCAAACACGATTTCCTTTTGGAATCTAGGGTTTTGCCTCCAAAGTCATTTTGTTAAAGGTGACCCTGTAATTTACTCCTTGCCGCTCGCGGTTCCATTGTTGCGGCTGTGTGTTTCGCTTGCCATTTGGTCATTCCCTTCACTGATAAGACAGAAACATTGTATGCCATTAAATGCCGATCGAGCTTGGTAGAGAGGTATTGGAGTCTTTTGAATCCAATTTTTTTAGCCGATGATGAATTCCCATTTTCAATTCAAACTGATTTTCTTTTGGAATCTATTTATTTATTTATCTATTATGATAATTTAGCACTGGTGTTTTCTGATTTTTGTTTTCCATATATGTATGTAAACGCATTTGTCCATGCTTTTGCGGCCTTCCATTCTGTCTTATTGCTTTACATTTTACATTGCTTTACATTGTTGTACCTTATTTTGGCCTTCCATTCTATCTTCTTGCTTTACATTTTACATTATTTTGATAATCATTTGCTTACATTTTACATTGCTGTATTGTTTTGATAGCACTGGTCTTGCCGGATTTCGTATTCACAAAATTTGTTTCAAGTTCTTCTCTTCCATATATGTTTACATTGTATGCTTTTTGTATAGCTTCCAGTGTTGTCTCTTCCATCTGTTTATATTGTATGGTTTTGGTATAGTTTCAGTACATAACCTTTGACTCCTTGGACTTTTCTATGCTTTATGTCAGTTATGAGATTCACTGTCTTTTATTGATGGATAGGTTCCAGTGCATTACTTTCCTGTTTATTTTTTGGTTTGCCTCCATTAAACCCTTCTCAACTTGCCCCATCTTTCCCCTATATATACACCACGTTTCCTCTTTTCATTCACTGCATTGTTCTCTCTGTTGTATCTTCTCCTTTTGTTGATTCTGTTCATATAATCTGCCTTATTTTTTTGCTAATTCTTCATTTTTTTTTGTTGATTCTTCATTTAAGTTACCCTATATATTTTTGTCCTCGTTTTGTTATATGTTTCTGTCTTCTTTTTGCTATATGTTTATGTCCTCCTTTTGCTATATGTTTCTGTCCTCCTTTTGCTATATGTTTATGTCCTCCTTTTGCTATATGTTTCTGTCCTCGTTTTGCTATATGTTTCTGTCCTCCTTTTGTTATATGTTTTTGTCCTCTTTTGTTATCGTTTCATGTTTACTTTGTTATCTTTTATGTGTCACTACGATGAAATTCCATTCATTATTTTGAATGGTTTCAAAACTCTGAAGCTACCAATTTAAAAAAAAAAAACTTCTTTTTGTTATCCTTTGGATGTTTATTATTAATCACTTTCCCCATTCAATGTTGATTTCGGATAAGATTTGTCGTCATATAAGGTATGTATATGTAATATTCTTTTATTTTTTACCTTCTATATCGTGTCTTATGTACAAATATTAACCATGTTCTTTATCTTATGCAGGACGTCGCCATTCACGAGTATACTCTTCAAAGATGTACTATTGTAATGGTCGTTTGTAGGCTTTGTATACTCTTCAGTATTTTTTTCTTATTTACTCTTTTTTGGGTTTTGTATAAATTTATTATGAACATTTTGTTAAATATTATTCGGTTTATAATGTGTATGCATTCTTCACTTTCTCTTTTTTAACTATCTACTTTTTTTATATAGTAACAACAATTTGTATTTAAAAAATATCCAATTTATTAACAACAATTCCTAATTTAAAAAATATAAAAACTTTTCTACTACCATATCATAACAAGAATAGGCTAACATGGGATTTTCGTTCATTGTTATAAGTACAACTACTAAACAATGTTTTTTACAAATACAAAGTTCTAACCTTTTTACCAATCATTCTAAGTAATAGAAATAAATACATTAACTTTATCAACTTTCAAAACAAGTATTTAATTAATTGAAATATGATCATAAATTTGGATATCAACAACTTTTTACCAATATTGTTTTTTAAATATCATCATAAATTTCGATAATAATTAAATTAATTGAATACACATGTCATCAACTTTGAAAAGATGTGTTTAATTACTTGAAATTTGTATGCACTATGACACATACGTATGTCAAATTTGGTTTTTTTAAAATACTATCTTCACGAGTACGTACGTATCTCACACACTATTTTTACTGCAACCCGTTTTTTAAAATAATGTTTAAAACAAGTTCTTTGTTCTATGTTTATGGTTTTAGTAAATAGGGATATTACTAAGTTTAGGGTTTTAGTAAGTGCATAATAAGCTTCCATTAGGGATCTTTTCATACTGTATATCAATATTGTACTAATTCACTTAGTACATATTTTTTAGGAAACTTTACATACTTTGTAATGGATCAACAAACACTTCTTGGAGTTCTAACTGCGTTCACGTTGGCCAAACGTCAGATGTTACTAACGTTGGAGCTATTAATGAACAACAATAAGCGTCTCCCACATTCGTCCAATACACGTCATAGAATTAGGCAACTTGCGTACTTTCGCATGATACACGAGTCAGATCTTGTGTGTCGGTAGAGCACACAGATGGACAGGCAAACATTCGCAATTCTATGCCATTTACTTAGAAATGTGGCTGGTCTTTCGTCGATTGAGATTGTCGATGTTGAGGAAATGGTAGCAATGTTCTTGCACGTCCTTGCTCATGACGTGAAGAACCACGTCATCCAACGGGAATTTGTACGGTTCGATGAGACAGTATCTCAACATTTTAACATCGTATTGTTGGTTGTGCTTTGACTGTACGAGGAGTTGATAAAGAGACTGTTCCGGTAACAAACAACTGCAATGATCAACGTTGGAAGTCTTTCGAGGTGGGCATGATAGAAGTTCACTGTATTTGACCTTTACGTACGTCGCACTTATTTCAGCGTGTTTATTTCAACCTGCAGAATTGCCTTGGTGCGTTAGACGAGACGTACATAAAGGTCAACATCCCCGCAGGAGATCAGCATACAGTCAGAACGCGTAAGGGGGAAATTGCCACAAACGTTTTTGGTGTGTACGACACGAAAGGGGATTTCGTTTATGTCCTCGCCAGTTGGGAAGGATCCGTGGTAGACTCGCGGATTCTACGTGATGCCCTTTCACGAGAAAATGGACTACAAGTGCCAAAGGGTATGTCTTATTTATAATAAAATAACGTCGCTTTCTACGTACGTATTCAAAGTGCTTAAATGAATGATTTAATAACA
Organism: Cucumis melo; assembly: GCF_025177605.1. NCBI lineage: Eukaryota > Viridiplantae > Streptophyta > Magnoliopsida > Cucurbitales > Cucurbitaceae > Cucumis > Cucumis melo. Next base: position 2,073,771 of record NC_066868.1, read on the forward strand.
GGATATTATTATCTGTGCGATGTGGTTATCCAAACGCAGAGGGGTTTCTTGTTCCGTACAGAGGCCAGCGGTACCATTTGCAAGAGTGGCATAGTGCTGAAAATGCGCCAACAAATCCAAAGGAGTGCTTAGCACTCCTCGGCAAGGAATGTCATTGAGCGCGCGTTCGATGTTCTTAAGGGTCGTTGGGCCATTCTTCGTGGGAATCGTACTATCCCCTGCAAGTCCAATGTCGCACCATACTAGCATGTTGCTTGCTCCACAATTTGATCAATAGGGAAATGACATTTTGCGACGACATTGACGACGTGGACGAGGGGGACTCCACGTACGCGACGACCATCGCTTCAGAAGACATTCACTACATTGAGACGACAAACGAGTGGTCTGAGTGGCGCGACGAACTAGTCGAATTGATGTTCACTGATTGGCAGTTGTGTAACGCTTAAATAAGACAATTTTACATTAGAAGTCATCGAATTTCTATCACCTGTAAAATGTACTGTAAAATGTAATTTCGGGTGTTGCATATGAAATGTACGCGTGCCTTTTGTTTTTGACGTTAAATGTAAAATTGTGAAATTACTAACGTATTCCATGTATTTTTTGTAATTTGTCATTCTCAGTATGTCAACCTCAAACCGTGCCTCGAGACATGTCTAGACGAAGGAGGAGGAAGGCACTCTTGTGGAGTGTTTAATGGAGTTGGTGTCAATGGGGGGATGGAAATCGAATAATGGTACGTTCCGGCTAGGTTACCTCGCCCAGTTGGTACGCATGATGGCGGAGAAACTACCTGGATGTCAGGTCCCGCGCAACGACCGTAATTGATTGTAGAATTAAGACACTGAAGCGGAGATTCCAGGCCATCGTCGAAATGCGGGGGCCAGCGTGCAGTGGCTTTGGGTGGAACGATGAAGAGAAATGTATCATTGCGGAGAAAGAATTATTTGATAATTGGGTTAGGGTAAGGAAAATAATATAAACGTCACACAACGTTCGCAATGTACATTTACTTAACAATTTTTCTATCAGTACTCATAAGTGATATTTTTTTTTTCCGCAGTCGCATTCTGCAGCGAAGGGACTCCTCAACAAACTGTTCTCGTATTATGACGAACTATATGTGTTCAGTCGCGATAGGACAATGGATCGGTTCGCTGAGACATTCGCCGACGTGGGGTCTAACGAGCCTGGTGGGTATGACAGATTTGATATAGGGGATGGAAATGAGGAGTTCCCGCCCATGTACAGCTAGGGGATTGACCTCTCGCAGGACGATGTACGCACATCACGACCTTCTCGTGCTTCAGAGGGTAGGACCGGATCGAGTGGATCCAAGAGGAAGAGGGGAAGTCAGCGAGAGATGGATGTTGAAGCATACATCTGACGCTCGACCAAACAAACGAGCAACCCAGGATGATTGCGGAGTGGCCTGCACGCATCCTTGCCAATGACAACCATGTGCGCACGAAATTCTTTCGCATATTGCGTGAGATGCCAAAACTAACGAGTTTGGATAGGGCGCTATTGCAAAGACATCTTCTGTCTCGTATGGACGACCTTTGGGGTTTCGTACTCATGCCTGAGGATGAGAGGGAGGAATTTTGTAGAGTCCTCCTACGAGACATCACGAGATAGTTTATGTTTGTACCGACCTGGGTTGCTTCTTATTTGCTTACTTTTTTTCTGTATGATGTTGACTGTTTATGTTTTTTCTATTGTAGACAATTATTTTTTTCCTTCATAATGTTTATTTAAAATTAAAGAAAATAGTCACAATTTCACCCAAGCGTTATAACAAGTAATTATATATGTTCAAAATAGGGAGACATCGTTATCGCCAATTACAAATAGGAAATAATTAATTCTTTCTAAAAAATAAATTTTAATAAATTTTTCACAATATGTTCAGAAATAAATTCCAAATTGGACAATTGTCTATACTAATTTAATAACATTAACATTACACATACAATAAATTATTTGCAATAAGACGGGTTCGACGCTTTCGTAAAAAAAACATGCAATAATTTTTTTTATCATATTTACAATCTAATTTAAAAAATATTTATACTACATAAAAAAAAATTATTAACCCAATCCATATAACACTTTTCCTAAATAAATTTTATCATAAATTCCACATAAACCTACCCACCTAACCCTTCCCCCAAACACATCTTATCATAAAATCCACATTAACTCTTCTCACCTAACCCTTCCCCCAAACACATATTATTCCCCCAAACAAGGGTTAATTTTATCATAACACTAATCATTCCTTAAATCAACCTTTCCCCCAAACACACCTTAAGTTGTTTACGCCCACTCCAACCAGTCAGATCATATCGTCATTTATAAACTTTACTTTAGGGTATATGAGTTTTCAAAAGGGATGAAACAAATTTCACAATTGTTCTTTGCTTTAAAGGAGTGTCTCATGAAAAAACACATTCCAAAATATCATAGGTTCCTGCAATTGTTTGGTCATTTTATAAAGAGGTACCCATTGTGAAGCTATCATCAATTTTAAATAAGCACACTGGCATTTCTAAATAACACTCGTTTTGGTGTATAATGGTCAAAGATTGTTCTAAAGATAAAAATATAACTCATTTAAGATCATATTATTATATATAGAACCATTAGCATTGGTAAAATGTACCAGAAATCCCATAATCTAATTGATACGGTGTTGTGAGGAAGAATTACTAGAAATCAAACAATTGTCCGGAAGCATAAGTAGCGAAAGGGAGAACAAAAACAATCTCGTGATTGTAAAACGTGAAAAGAGAAATGGAAGGTTGGATTGAAAATTATTAGAACAAATAGTTTTGTATTACAAACCCCAATTCCATTAGGAACCACCAAACACCTCCTAAGTGACAACAGTTGTCATTTACATTGCGGAAAAAATGTTAAAGTATGATGGACATGAACCCATATTTTCAAGAAACAATAAAATAAGAGTTTTCTTTTTAATATATGATTTTGAAGTCATGTCGCCAATTTTAAAGGTCATTTCTAAAGAATACCTTCTCCTAATACTACCATCTATGAGATAGTTTCAACACAAAAAATGGTTGAAAATAGACGATACTCTAATACATGATGTCATCCCAAAAAGAAAATAAACTAAACAAAATACCAATATTTAACCCTAAAGTTAGGAACTCAAATTGTTTTCACCCTTACATAAGACTAAAATATCATGAAAGATGATGCTGAGTTGACTTCATGAACATGTGAGCATCATTTGTGTGTTTTAACTCCCCATTCCTGATAATAAGCAATCATGATAATAATGGTTAATCATACTTAGAAAGAAGAATAAGACAATAAAACATAAAAAGAGTTTGTACCTGTCTTGAAACTTTTGTGGTTGATCCCTGCTCATATGTTGCCTTGCATGAGACCGTTTCGTCGCAAGATCGAGACTACCTTGGTCATTTGAGTCTCTAGTATTGAAAGTCTAGTATCTACATTTTGATCCATACGGGCCTCATTGCGAATATTCCGATGTGAGATAGATCTGAAAACTTGAGTCGAAGCTGGTTGTAATCTCATGCTACAAACACGTCCAGGATTTTTGTATATACAGTATGGCAAATCTCCATTTGTATTAGCAGTCGGATTATTGGATTGCATGAAACCGTTTTGTTCCAAGATTGAAATCATATTGGCCATTTTCAACTCTAATATTGAAAGTCTAGCATCTACATTTTGGTAATCTTCCAAATTGCCTTCATCATGAATCTCAAACTCAGTAAATTGGCGTGGTGTAGATTTGAACACAATAGTGGAGGTCGGTCCTAACTTCATGCCACGAACACGCCCTTTACCCATAGAACCACAACAGTCCAGAAGAACGACGCCTGGATATGGTATCAACAAAAGAAAATGAATGTGGCATTATCATTTAATTGAAATACAAGTATTGTTCTGATGAACTTCAAGCGAAGAAGCTTTATCTAAAAAAGGGAAAATAGAACTCTGTATTAGGCAATGCCACTCTATTAGTATCACAAATTCCAGAAAAGGGAAAATAGAACTTTGTATTAGGCAATGTCACTCTATTAGTATCACAAATTCCAAAAGCAATCTGTCCATTCTTCCAATTTGGCACTGCCCCACTATCCTCAAGTTCTTGCAGGAGTTAGGTCAGTGTCTTGATTTTCCTAAATATATGGCACACTGTTCGTATTGCATCCAAGAACAATACCTGCCATCACTGGTCGTGATCTCTATCTAGAGAATAAAGGCAGGATATAGATTAATTAATAGCTCATTATGCAACGTGCATCAGATAAAAAATGTGTTTCCAGAGTTTTGTTTTAAAACAAACTACACAACTAAAAAGAAATGTTTCAATTCAACAGAATAGGACCACAACAAAATTCCTTTGTAATGGGGACTGAAAAGGAGGGCATTGAACTTAAACCAAGATTCAAACCTCCACCCAAGAGTTCTCCTCATCCTTAAAACATCTTATTTTTCTCAAGCTAAATATTACAGAAGGTAGCAAGAAAAACAGTAGGCCAAAGAGCCATCCCTATAACTTCCAAAGTTTTGAGAATTCATCCATTTCCTTCATTGTGCATCTATTGCTATTCAAGTATTCACATCCAATCTTTAAAGTTAACAGTGAGAACTCTGAGCTTGGCTAGTTAATTATAATGCTACCTGCCATCCAACTTTTTATATATAGTCCTACAATCCTTATTCCTAAAACAAAATGAAACTAAAGAGGACAAAAAAAGCAGCAGAATGGAAGGCCTTCCATATGATTCAACAAATATGTGTAGTGAATACAATTTATCAAGAAAATAAGGTTTGAAACTAGAGGAATTTCTTCTCTAATATACCTAACAGTACTTAATACGAGTCACTATAATTTTATTGCGTATGCTATAAGATTATAATCTAATAGTACTTAAAATGAATCATTACAATGACACGTTATTTTCAAAAAATCGATGACAGGCAGAACAAGGATGCATTTATTAAAACATATATTATTTTCATACAAGAAAGAAATTCAAAGTCAGCAAATGCTGGACCCATATTTCCTTAGTCCAACATGCCTAACATATGTCTATAATGCTAACAAACAAGTTTCCTAGACATGTTCAATAAGTGTGGGAAGAACACAGAATTTTCTCAAACTAAAGTGTGTACTTCTTATATATCCACAAGCATCTGAGCTAGCACACCTTCACTATTCCCATAAACAACCCTTGGAAGAACACATGTCCTCTCCTAAACTCAAGACATTACAAAACAACCCTTGGAAGCTATTAGGTAATTAAAGAAAAATAAAATATCAAAACAACCTTGGTTGCCAAGAAGTATCAACACAGATTATCAGATTATAGCATGAATGGCATCGACTATCAAATGAATAGCATAATATTTGACAATTAACTTAAAAGTCAGCAACAAAATAACACTTTCCACCTCCAACGCCTGCCTTTAAGAAGTATCATTAATAATTGAAATGAAACAAGATCACATTTACAGTGTTAGAGAGCAGCAGAACATAGTTTCAATAATCATGCACTAAAAGCTCCTTTGTGTCAAAATCTACCAAGTACCAAAAGAAGATACTAATCACTATTTAAACTAATTAATTAAGCACAAAGGAAAACAAATTCAGATGCTAATAATCTCCACTCCAGTAAAGATCATGAAAAACAAACTGCATTCCCAGAAGAAAACAAGACATTAAATAAAATTCTCCCATAAATCATCGTAAGATCAAATTCTCCAGTAAATACGTTTCCAATAAAAATCGCACATAGAGAGGGGAAAAAATCAGCGTATAAAGAACATTCATGCAAGAACCAATAAAGTAGTAATAGTAAAAAAAAAAAAAAAAAAAAAAAAAAAAAAGAAAACAAGGAGTATACAGCAATCTCTTTTTGCAGGTGTAAAGGACCCACTAGAGATCGCCTTTTATATTGTCCACCCCACCGAAAGAAAATCAAAGGTTGAAAGAAAATGGGTATCCAAGTTTTACAGCGAGGAGAGACCTCCATTAGAAGAAAAGTTAAAAGTTGCCCTATCACGAAAAAGGGGGCGAGGATGATGGGCGGGTTTTTGCAGATTCTGAGAAATGGGTTTCGAAGAAGAGAGTGAAAGAAATGGAAGGTAAAATAGAAGAACAAGAAAAAAGAAGAAAAAGGTAAGAGAAGAAATGGAGATACCTGAGAAGGAAGAAGTTGCGGAGAGGATTAGAGAGGAAGTGGACGGAGGCTTCGAGGAACTGAGGGTTTGGGGAGCGGGAGAATGAAAATGACGATTATTTATTATTTTATTTATTGTTATTTATTTATTTAAAATTTGAAGAAACCGAAGAGATTACTCATAAAAACATACGACCGTTACAATTGCATGCTTACGCTATTAGACAGCATTTGGTTTAATTGGGTCTACATAAAAAAAAAAAAAAAAAAAAAATCTTAATTACACACCTATCTAATACTTACTTACTTCTCAATTATTCACATTTTAATGAATATTTGTTCTATGTTTTTACAACTTATCAACCACATCAATGTTTTAAATTTTAATTATTAATTATTATTTTTCTCCTCAATGACTTTAGTAATATTTTTTTCTTTATTCTTTTTTGCTTTTATCAATTTTACAAAAAAAAAAAAATTCTTAAATGTTATTTTTTCTCTATATGCTCAATCTCAAAAACATTTTATATTTGTCAAGTTTGGCTGATTGTTATCTTCTTCCTTTTCTTTGTTTGTGTTTGCATTCAAGTGCTCTTTTTTAAGTAAATTTTAATGATTTGGAATGTAATGAAAATTGAGCCATTATAAATCTTTTAGTCCCAGTTCATAACTATTTGAGTTCTTAATTTAATTAAGTTTATAGATACTATTAGCACCTATGAATTTAACCTCTTTTTTTTTTTCAATATTTAAGTCAAATATATATATATATATATATAAAAATAATCTTTTAAGAAATTTTTGTTTTAGAAATAAGCTATGAATTCAGATGTGCTCTCTAAAAAAACTTTTGTAAAGAATTGAACTAATCACAACCTTGAAAAACCAAATGGTTATAAATTTAACTATTTTTTTTTAACATGGTGTGATTAAATTCAATATCACATAAGTGTAATAAAGAATAGGATAAATTTAATCTAATCCTAATAACAATTTGATTTATAAGACGGTAATTAAAATTCAATCATCCATTTGTAATTGTTGAAGTAGAAAGAAAAAAAAGGAAAAATTCAATTCTAAACCATCACTATTAGGCGCAATTTTGAAAATTTAAAATTATACAAAAGGATAAATTATACAATTGATTAATCAAATTGAAAAAAATTAAAATTATAAATAAAATGCAACACATGTTCCTTTTTAACACTTCACATGAACATATGGATCTCTCCCTAATCTCCACAATCATCATCTTCAACAAAGTACATTTACCTCTATTAAATTTATGCACATCCACAGTGTCTCACAATGTCCATTGTTTAGTCCACCATTGGCAACAAAAATCAAGGGGAAGTAGAGACGGTTGATTGACGAAATCACCAGAAGAGAAGTGAACGGGAGCGGGAAAGATATCGATTCAAAGGCTTTTGTTCATGCCAAGAGAGAAAGAGAAGAAGAAAAATGTAGTATAGAGATTAGAGAGATTACTAAAGTCCTCATATGTAGGGTAAGAAATCAACCGATATACCTTTGTAGCGATAAATGCGTTATTTACTAACTAAATTTTACGATAATAGAGACTTTTTTGACTAAAGTATACATAGATTTACTATTTTGCATTCAAAATGATGGCTAAACTTTTTTTTTCTTTGGGGGGAGGGGGAACTGTTTATAAGACCTCAGTTACGGTTATCTTAATATTATGCATGATTATAGAAAATGACATATTAGTAAAAATTCTTTGCGATTTTGTTAGGGATTTTAGTCATAGATATGGGTTGGAAGCAAGTTGTGAAGAATTTCGTGGTCGAAAATTTTGGGAGAGAGTAATCCTGTTATATTGTAGTTTTCTTTGGCTTTTAAAGATTAAGAAACTCCTCTCAGATATATATTTTCTCTACTATAAGTGAGTTTACGTAAACCATGATTGCAAAGTAAGTTGAAGAACGAAGGCAAAGGGCACTTTGAGGTTTCAAAGATGAGAATGAAAAGCTGTGTTATTTTGATAATCTGAGCTTGGCACAGATTAGTTGTTGTATGAAGACATGATTAAATGTTGTCATATACACTTTGATAATAAAACAATGACAGGAAGAAGAGCTCTATCAAGTCCCCACATTTTTCTCTTGTGTATAAAGTTTATATCATACCTAAGTCAACTGCAGAGCTGAGAACATATTTGTTCTGCTTCTGAGGAGCTACTGTTGGTTAATGAATACGAGCCTCTTCTCCCGTTGCTTAGGCACGTCATGTTTAGCTGATTCCCCAACTGACTCGTCTGCATAATTTTTACAAAGTTATAAAATGACAAGATTCTTTACCCATAATAGTTGTTAAAAGAACAGTTTTCAAAAAGCAAAAGCGAAAAATTATTTAGAAAACAGTCTCTCAAAACAGGTTTGTTGAGAAATAGGATTCGGAATATCAGATATTTCGTCTACAAAATATCACCTCAAACTGTAAAGAGGTTGGAAACCCAACTCATTTTCAGAAAAAGAGATTCCATATTCAATTTAATGTAAGATGACTCGGCCCAATCAAATAATGACTTCAGACTGTGTTGGAAATGTGATCAAAGTTGGCTAGATAAGGGTATGATTATGAGTTTATTAAAGACAACAAACTATCTCTAAAAGTACAAGGCATTTTGATGAAACAAAAAACAAATCCACGAGAGTTATACTCAAATTGGACAATATTATACTATTGTAAAGATATTTGGAGGGTTGTTGACCTAATAAATGGTATCAAAGTTATGCTATGACTTCATCATATCGGTAGGATTTTCGGGTCTCAAACAAAGAAGTAGAGAGTGTTGAAAGATGTGGTCATGGTGGTATCCATCCATCCGTCATTGAGCTTTTGGACAGGCATTGTGCTCAAGTGTAATTAAGGGAAATGTCTATTTCAAGGGAGACTGGTGGTCTTCTATTCAAGGGGAGGATTGTTGGAAAAATGATAAAAAATTCCACATTATCTAACAAGATGATCATAGAGTTTATAAGGAAAGACTACTATCTCTAGTGGTATGAACCCCTTTTTGGTGTAACCAAAAATAAAACCACGAGGTGCAATTTTCAAAGTGGACAATACCATACTATTGTGGAGATATTTCAAGAGTTGTTGTCCCTAACAGACTGAACATGAGAGTTTAGGCTACAAATCCTTTGGTGAGAATATGTGAAGGTTGGTAAACTAGGATTTGAACTGATTTGAGGCCAGAGAAGTATAGTTAGTTACCTCGCAAGAGAATTTCTGCGAGTTGCAGCTCCACTTTGACGTGGGAATGCAGCTCAAATAGTGGCACCAAGAACACCGATCATTCATATTTTCCCCTCTAAACAGAAAGACCAAACCAACTGCAAACCTGTTGATTCCAAAATGTCAGTAAAGTAATGTCGATTGTCGTGCAGTTAATGATAGCAAAGATATTGGAGTATTCAATATGAACACAGGGATTGACACAAAGAAAACAAGTAGACGAATTCAGCATTTCAAACAGAAAACTTCAAATGGTATGAAATAAAAAAAATAAGTATTTACCCAGCAATTAGTAACACCAGAGATACAACCCACAGAACATATTGGTATGGCTTATATTTAGATTTTGAAGTCGATCTATTTCCACGAGGTGCATTACGTTGGCTAACCCACCCAAACTGAGGACGTACCAAAAACACAAACCCCAGAAGAAAACCTGAGATAAATCCTCCAATATGAGCAAAATTATCAACATGTGGAAGCACTCCAACGGCCAAATTGATTACAATGATGAAGAGGAGAGTCAACAAGGCTGCAAGCTTCATCACAGATTCTGAGTTAGTTACTAGGCAATGCATAGACAGTCAAGTGAATTTTCTATGTTGAACTTCTTTTACCTTATTTGCATATATCGTCCAATTCGTAAGTAGCTCTGACAACATGCCCCCTAAGAGACCAAAAAGAGCACCCGAAGCACCTACTGAGATGCCCGACTGGATAAACAGGGCTGACATCAAACTGCCACCAAACCCAGATACAATGTACAGCATTCCAATTCGAACTATGGATAAGAAGAGAATACAGAAAAATAATTATCACTGTTCTAAACAATCAGGAAGGAAAAAGAAAGGATACTTCTAATTGTAATATGGATATAAAATAACTCAGGATCAAATCACAAAATGCAGTTGGTCTAATCACATTGCTGTCTCAAACATGTTCGCTACATACAAAATCAAATTCCATAAGAAATCAAGCTAAGGTTATAAAAAGCCAATTGAGAATCATTACAACAAGCCTAGGCCTCGATAACAATTATATCGTTGGTTTTCTGTTTTTGAAACTAAAGTTATAAAAACTACATATATCAATGCTTGCTAAAGACACTCTCTCTCAAGTTTTTTAAAAAACTACTTTTGGATTTAAAAATTTGGCTAGGTTTTCAGTTACCTTTTTTGTTTATGTATATAAAAAATTAGATTTGAATACAAAGAAAAATGTTACTTAACAAACATGACTTTGAAAACAGAAAACCAAAATATAAGTGTTACAAAATGGGTGATTTAGTATCAACACCATAATTTTCAAGAATGCATTGTATTTCAAAGGCTAATTTCAGTCCATTGTCCATACCAAAGCCAAATTCTTGCTCGAGCCTTATCCCAATGAAAATAAGACTCAACATGTTAGCAAGTATATGGAACACCCCTGCATGTAGCCATAAACAAGAGATCAATCTCCATGGCTGGTGCCCATAAACCACTTTATCAACTTCCAGAGCACCCATCTTTTCTAATCTGAAATTTGGAATTAAATAAAGTAAGAAAAAAGACTTGTGTAAAATAACTTCTTCTGCAACATGCACATTTTTCTTACAATTCTCAATCATATAACAGATGAATACACCCACATGATCCTAAATTACTTCACTACAAAGGTCAACAAAAATTTCACCGAGCACTTTCAAATGAAGCCTTGCTGTTGAATTGCACCTTGTTACAACAACCCAAAACTTCACCGATCATTATTTCAAGGGAAAAAAGAAAACTTCATCGATCATCACACCAACTTTTTTCTGATACAAACTTCAGTTTGACAACAAACATAGACTTCAATGCAGCCATGATCATCTCCAATTACATTCAAACCATCACTACACCGCATTTTTAATACATAACATAACATAGCATAATACAATGCTCCTCAGATGAACAGAACATAACAAAAAACTCTAAAAGAACAATGTCAAATGCTACACAATCGTAATAAGACAGCAGATTAAACCAACAAAAACCCAATAGAAAAAAAAGGAAACTCACGTTGAAGAAGAAGGGCCAAGAAGGGGATTCTCTTTAAGCGGCTGAAATGAGAACCTACCCAAAAACCTACCAACGCAAGAGGCAGAGTTCTTGGGGCAATCATTAACATACATAGAAATTGTAAACATAACGGAATTAGCAACCACAAAAACCGGCACCAGCCATGGAACCCACTTCTTAAATGGCCGGTACTGACCAAATTCAGTCGGAGAAGTCCCCGACGGCCGTGATCTGGCAGCCGCCGGTTGAACCTCGTGTTCCCCATGACGGGAATGAACCTTGATTTCGATGCCGGCGGTGGGTTTATTCCTCGCCATTCACAAGTTTCGATTGGAAACAAAGGGTATGTAATCAAACTCAGAAGGGGATGAATCCCATTTGGGGGTGATTGAAGAATCGATAGAATCAAAGGGATTTAAAGGATTGGTGGACACAGTTTTATTTGGCTTGATTTGGAGGGAATAGGTAGCCGAACGCGATATTGGGCCGATTAATGCAAAATGAACATATAGATTTAGCTTTTCACTCCCAAAAAAAAACGAAAACTTTCTGGTGGATCTCATCTGTCTCTTTCTTGGCACTCATTTGCATCAACTTTAAATAATTCAACTTTAACGAAACTTTAACTTCTTGTTTTATTTGGTTCGTTCTAACCATAAAGGAATTCTCCAATAGCCTCCTTGCTAAGACAATCTACCCAACCCGAGCCTAACTCATTTGCGTATATGCCCTCCACTTAAGAGGTAAAGATCTTAAATTTTATTGACCAGGTTATTCTATGTTTGTTTTTACTTTAGACTTGATAATATGTTTCAAATTTTGTTGTAAATTTTAAAGTTATTGAATTCTACAACTTTGATAAGTATTGAAATCTTTCTTCTAAAATAGTATAGTAGCAACAAAGAAAGATATGTTGTAGAATCCTTTGATCAAATAAATTCTCGTCCTTAGACATGCACTACAAATAATATGAATCGATTCACGTAGGAAAAAAATGTTTGTTAAGAATATGCTTAAAGTTTCAAAAGTAATTGAAAGGGTGGTTGATTTGCTTTTGAATGTAGTTGTTGATGTGTATTATATTCTTTTTTTTTTTTTTTTTTAATAACAATGGATTATAAGAGTTGGAACAAAGTGTGTTAGTTGTGGTAATGTCTTAAATAAATGTTCATGTCATTGCACGTTCTTAAGCCACAAGTCATCTCTTTATCAAATAATTAATAATTTAATTAAATAATACTAAGTGCAAAAAAAATCTTTCTTTTTTTGTTTTTTTGAAAGTTGTGGATGCCCCTAGAGCAATATTAGGTTTAAATTTTTTTTTTCTAAACATATAAAATGTTTACTACAAACCTCTCATTACCTAAAACATATATTTACTTGGCTTAAAAAACATATATTTACTTTAGAAGTTTACATAAATAAAATGTTTGAGTCAATTGCATTGAAAGAACGTAGACCTAATTTTAAGTGGGTGTGATCTCGATGAAAAATGTGTGCATATGCTTTGAAACTTATACAAATTGATGCTATTACCTTTCAAGAAGAAGTATTTGGTTCAAAGGAAGCCTAAACCATAAAAAAAAAAAATCATAAATTGCTAGAAGCTTTGTATTTAGAAAAACCTAAGCTTAAAAGAGCTCGAACCAAGCAACTTCAAACTTAAGAAGCTTAAGTCGTTTATTTTGTTTGAGAATCATATAGGGTATCTATCAGTCAAGATAGTTTCATTATAAACAGTTCAAGTATCATGAAACCTCATTTTCTCTTAAGCAAACTAGGTGAAATAACAACAAAATGGATTAATAATTCGTGTGTTCTCATTATTACTTTTGTGCTTGATCTTATTCATTCAAATCCATATGTTCACTTTTATTTCACAAAAAATATTAAATTTTTAATTTCCTTCCATTGTCTTCTTTGTCACTTTCAATAATTCAACTAAGTTTAATTTAAAATATTAGATTATAGAGAAGAATTGAGTATGATGAAGTTGTTTAGTTAATAATCTAATACAAAAGGCTTTCAATGCAAGATGATATCTAATTCTTGCCTTTCTCTTCAATAAAAAGTCAATCTAACTCCTTTTCCAAGTCCTTCATTCTAATTTTCCTTAACCTATCTAAATTATGCAACTTTTAACTTAGAATATAATTATTTTGTTTTATTTGAAATTATACTTTCCTTTTCGTAATTTCTTACTATAGAAAAAGAAATTTCCAAATTCTTAGCAAAAACTTAAAAGTGCAAAAAGCTTATATCAATACATATATGTAACTAGATAAGCGATGTTTTGATTTAGTGGTTTGATATATATATATATATATATATATAGATTGATTGATATTGTTTTTATACCATATGCCAACTAATATGGGCTTGTTGTTGGATGGTTGGAATATGCCTTACTTAAAAGACCAAAGAAAGGTTTAGAAGAGATGCTTTGTTTTGTTGGATAGGTATAGGTACTTATGAGATTAAAAGAGGAAGAATTCCCTCTTCAAGCGTTATGCAAATTGAGGTCTTCTTGATTAACTAAATAATTAAACTTCATTGTTTATGAAGTTAATGTAGTGAAAAAATTTGAGATTTTTGTTAAAGGAAATATATATATATATATATATATATATGTATATTAGGGTTTGATGTATTGGTGTGAGAATGAATAACGAAAATGTCAATTTATTTACTCTCCTTATACTTATAGGATAGGCCGTAAAGGAAGAGGTTGAGTGGACAAATTGAAATAGATTAAGGGCTGTGTACATGTAGAAAACTCTGGGCCATTCTTTCTTTGGGCCTCATACCCCATATCGGCCCAGTTGTTCGCCCAAAACTTCATTCACAATCTTCCACATGGGTATTTGTTGATAAATTCCAATGATCTATGGGTAATAAACTAATTGATATTTGAAAAAAAAATGTGGAAGAATAGCTCGAGTAACCCAACAACTCGGACTATCCAATTCATATTATATAAATTGGGGTTGAGTTAATTTAAAAGGTAGGTTTTGTTCAATTGAAAATTTTGATTTTTTTTAGTTGGGGATTGAAAAATTCTCGTCAATCCAACGTAACCCGAATTAATATAATATATATTTTTTATATATAGAATATATTTTATAGATATTATATATTTTATTATTATTTATTTAATAAAAATTAAAACAATAGTATAAGTTTCGAGAGTTTTTTTTTTAACTTGATGCAAAATATATTTGATTTATGTTTGATGATTTCCATTTACAAACATTAAAATTTAAAAACAAAAAATAATAATGATAATACAATCCGAAAATCCAATTCAATCCATATTCTACAGGTTGGGTTGGAAGCTTAATTTGGATTATTCGAGTTGGCAACCCAACCAACCCGAAAATATGAGCTGGGTTGAGAATGTCTTCTAATCCAACTCGTTTACACCCCTAATTTGCGACATGGTCTATCAATAATTTTACTATTTTTGCAACTATCTCGAGTTGTATTTATATATTAGATAGTTAGTTAATTTTTGTCTATTATTTACAAAATTAGAGAACATATTTGAGTGTAATTTTAGAAATTTTATTCATATGTATGAGTTGATTCTTGAACTCGGAAACCATAAAAATGTTTCTTTTCAAGAAAAAGAATTTGTCCAAAGAACCTAAAAACAGTTTTAAAAATCATTTGATGCCTTTTTTGGAATAATTTATTAAAAAGGAAAAACTTTTTTTTATTAAATTAACTTTCATTTAAATATTTTTTATGAAGATATCCTCAAATAATAAAAACAAATATGTTTGGAAACTTTTTTTCAAAAGTTTTATGTAGGAGTTTGTTTGGTTTGCTAGATACTAGAAGTGTATTATTAATTCTAAATTATTATAAAAGAATTTTGCTAGTAAAGGTGGTGATTGGAGTTGGTTGGTAGTAGTAAAAATGGGAGTCGAAGATAATCGACGGAGGTTGCCAGAAGAAGTAGCAACCAACAACCGTTGTTAAAGGTGGTGATCAAAGTTTTTCATACAAATTACGGAGAGATTAGCCATTATACACTCAATTTTTGTTTCTCTAAAAGTCAGTTTCAACTGTTTTTATCGTGAACTAATTTATTTTATAAAAAATATCTATTTCATTTGCTTGTCGAAAACACATAAATGTTTTTGAAAAGGTATTCTAAACAAACTCTGAAACCTAAATACATATTCATTAAATCAATCTAAAAAAGATAAAAATCAATTCCAAATTTCTTATCCAACAAACTCTAAAATTAACTCTAAATTTGAAATTAATTTAAAGATGTTTATGGAGAATCTATATGGAAATCATTTCAATCATGACTATCTTCCTAAGGAAGGGATTAACACTAACATATATAATAGGTGTGACATGTGGAAGATATATAGGAGGAAACAACCAAATATCCCTTTTGAAACTTGCACAAGTTAATGAAGGAAATTCATAACAATGAACTTTGTTATTGGTGTAAATCACTTTAGATATTTCATCAAGGAGGCTAAGCAAGTAGAGAGGTCAACAAAAGTGGATTCCTTCAAAACTCCAACTGATCTCCAAATTATGACTTTTTCTCTTGAATTGCACACTACATTGCATGTTAGCCCATGTCACATTTTCCATTTCTTTCCTCAAGTTTCATTTGTAATAATAACGACTTTTAACTTTGTATTTAATAGGTCTTTAAACTTTAAAAATGTCTAATATTTTCATGAAGTTACAAAATTTTGTATCAAGTAAATCTTTCTAAAGTATAAATTTTAAAAAATAACTTATCCTTAAAGTTGTTTTTAATATTTAATGGAAGTTTAAACTTTCAACTATGTATCTAACAAATTAAGTTTGAATATGTTAAGGATTTACTATACAACAATTGAAAATATATCTAGTTAGGGATCTATTGGTGTAAATTTGGAAGCTGAACGTTTATTAGACACTCTATCATAGGCTTAATGAACATAAGAGTTCTAAGATCTATTATACATGAAATAGCAATATAATAAACAAATAAACATACACTTTAAACAAACAAATATTTGTATGCAATTTAAAGCAAATTCTAGACTGGTTTTTCTTATAAGAATCAAACCAAAATCATAATGTTAAATTCTTTCGGTCATAACTCACAAGTAAATATTGTATCTAATTTTGAATGGATTGAATGACATAATCGATATTAAACAATAACATAAATACATAAATGACAAAGTAAAGAGAATATAAAAATGACACCGGGTAAAATTTAACGAATAATGCAACAACTAATTATCATTTGTTGCTATGAAATCCGAAAGAATAATGAGCATTTGCTGCTTTAAAATCTAAACAAGCAAATTTTGAACAAAAATGAAGTAGAAAGTAAAATTAAATTCTTAGATTTTTATCATTTGCATGATGAAATTTATCATGGATTCGTTCGACCAAAAGATATATTTGTGTAGACAAGCCTTAGAAGCCCGATTCAAAAGAAAACCCAAAGACTTAGCCCCTCCAAACCTAAGCATCTATTCATCTATTATGTTTGGTTCAATTTCTCTTATAACTTGGTTTAATTTTTGTTTTTCATAGTAATGTTGAGTTAGAACGTACTTGTTCGCGTCATTGATCATAAATACACAAACCCATAGGAGGAGGATGTGGTACGGTGTTACTTAAAGAAATCTTTTAATAAAAGTGAATTAAAGTGATTATAGTTTTAAATGTAATTTTTATTGAATAAAAAAGGAAATAACAAGACGAAAAAGAACTCTTAGATCTTACACCACAAATCAAATTTTATAGTCTTCTTATATTAAATGCATCGAGACATCGATTATTTTGAATACTAACTTTACTCTAGATTTAAAAAAAAAGTATCAATCAAACTTTACCAGTTTGTGCTTTATTTGTAAACCATCCCCATGATCTATAAGAAAAAGCTTCCAAGTCATGAAATATACATATTAGGTAGTACTTCCCATAGTGTCTTTCAATTAAAGTTGTAGAAGATTCTTCTTCTTCTTCTTCTTCTTCTTTTTTTCTTTTTTACAATCTCTCTTTTATCAAAGTTGAATGGAAATTTGCAAATTCATTGAAGTCATTGGAAAAATTGGTCAAGAACAGCAAGAAAAACTTTGGGCCACACCCAAAAGGAGATCTAAAAAGAAGCTATTTTTTGATGGTTTGTTACCCCTTTAATTAGTTTATCTTTTATTATTACCACTTTATTTCTTTTTCTTATTTGATTTTTACTTTCTATTTTCTTTGCTCTTTTGAAAAAAATAGGGTTGTTGGGGGAATTTCTTGCCCTTCAAAACAATGCTATCTCATTTTTCTTTTCAACTTTGCTATCTTTTATATAGAGTTGGCTATAGTTTGTGGCCCCTTTATGCAACTCTATTATGGAAGGTAGTTAAATTGGTTGCTTTGCTTTGCTTTCTCTCTTTCTTTTTCATGCTTTTAATTGTTATCAAAGCACTCTTAATAATTCACAACCGATTACAAGAAAAAAAAAAAAAAAGTAGAAAAAGTTAAAACTTTCTTTCTAATTACTATTGATGTAGTGTTTGAGCTTAGTTTTGATTTGAATCTTTAAGATGTTCGAGACAACTAGTAGAGTTATTTAATTGCGGAGTTCACAATTTAATTAAGTCGTTAATAAGTTGAAATTGATGTTAGATATCATAAATTACACATATTTATTATCTTGATGGCCATTTGTAAGAATATTTTCATACGTTCTTTTTCTCGTAAAGTAATATATAATAGTCTAATTTGTTCTTTTCAATTTAATATTCCAACCATTTTAGAGTGTATGAATTAAAAAAAAAAAATCAATCTTATAAGTTATTATAAGTTGGTGTGCTCAAATTTTATTAAAGAACACACACTTATTTCTTGTCATAAAAAGGGGAGGAGGGAAATAATAATTTTGTGGCTCATATTTATTATATATATATATATTTAAAAGAGGGCAGAGAAAACTTTGGTAAGTAAAATTAATTTTTATTTTTTCTCCAACCAACTTTTGGAAAAAGACCCATCAAAGTTATTAATAATGATAGGTAGCATGTTCAGAAGTGTTGGTGTATAAACTCATTATATAAACTCATTGATGTTGAAAATTTATTATTATTGCCATTTTCTACATAAAAAAAAAAAAAAAAACTTTTTTATTCATTATTTTCCAAGCAATTTGGTACTCCCCAACATTATGAACTTCTTGCATTAATGGTTTTCAATTTAATTTTCCCCCTTTTTGTGGCATGGATTTTAAATTTTGCTTTTCTTAATTTGTTGGCATATATATATATATATATATATATATATAGATGATGTAATGCTGTCAATACGTAAACATAGCAATGAATGGTTTAGAAATTCATTCAACCTATCTTAGATTAAAAGTTCAAATTTGATAATAAATAAAGGATAATGATAATAATAATAATAATAATAATGTGGGTTCAAATATTTGTAGTATTTAATGTAATTTCTTGTTAATGTTATATAACTCATTTTAGATGAGATTAAGATTTTTTTTTTTTATATAAATATTTGTTTATATAGTCTACCAAAACTGACATATTTTTATTCACATTTTCATATGTTTATGAATTTGTCCGACACACGTCACATGAAGGATGAGTTACCAAGTATTCTATTATTATAATACTCAATAAAATATAACGATCTCTATTATTTTTAGATTTTTAGGATTTGAGTTTACTTTTTCTAATTTTTGGTTATAACGACAAATAGCACACGGAAACAAATTTAGAAATGATAATAGAATTGTTCTACCTTTTATTCTAGAACTTGGTTTCTCCAAATTTAGAAATATAATCTTTAGTTTGATGTTGATGTGATTATTAGCTAGCAACCATTTCTTTAGGAAATGTAGCAAACCCAATATTGATGATGAAGACTTGTGGTAAACAATTAACATCAACTACTTAGAGTTATTTTCATTTGCTTATTCTTAGTGCTAAAAATCGAATAATCTATAAAAGTACGACAATCTTAATTAAAGAGAAAGGTGATAGTATACACACATGTGTACTTTGGGAATTTTTTTTTAAAATATTCTTTATTTTTTATTTGTATTCAATCTACTAAAAAGAGAGTCGTGCTAATTTAAGAGAGATCAAATTGATAAGAAACAATAAATTGTTATACATCTTAAAATGAGTTGAAAGTACATAAATTATATAATATAGTTACAAACTAAAATTAATTGATGTGGGCAAAATTGTTCATTTCCAAAAAAGAAAAGAAGAAAAAGAAGTTAAAAGGAGTTGGGTATTATTTTGTTTAAGTATTGGTTCAATTAAAGCATTATTCATTTATTTTATATGGACTAAGATTTGAAAAGTATATAATTCAAATAGAATGGACTCAAATCCTACATGACTACCAATATGAACACTTATAGCTCTTTATAGCACTTAATGAAAGGTTTTTCATTCATTTAAATAATGCTATTAAATAATGCTCTCTCTCTTTTTTCTTTTTTTTTTTAGAAAATGGGGTTTTTAATTTGTATATGTTAGGCCAATTACATGCATCCTATATATTGTAGGCCAAATTAATGACCCAAAAAATTTGACAAATTAGAGGGTTGATTGTGGAAGAAGTTTATTTGTTGAATTGAATGATCATCCCAACATGAAAAAGAGAGGGAGCTGCCTTCTAAAAGTTCTTAATATTATTATTATTATTAATTATTGTAATATATATATATATATATATATATGGGGCCTTTGAAATTAGTTTATATATAAAATCCAACAAGTAATGTTTTGGCAAAACCAGTTGGAAACATATTTGGACATCCCATGTGGTTCTTCTAAAAGATAATTAAACATCAAACTAATACTCAATCTTTAGTTTAACTAAAGAAATTTTTTCAAAAAATTAAAATCAATTTTACCCAATTTTTTTTTTTTTTACAAAACTAAACCAAAACCATAGCATAACTTCTCTTTTTGATGCGAAATAGGAAAAATAGAAGCTTCAACCACGTTAATTATTATCGTTCATGAGTTGCATCGGTCATTTTATAATACTATCTAATCTTTTTTTATTTTTTCAAAATTATATTGTTTTTTCATTTCATTTCATGATGAGTTAAGTGGGTGTGAATGAAGGGGTTTGTGAGCAGTAGACATTTGTGTGTTATCCCCTAATTATTTAAACAAGTTTTGGTTCTTTTAGAAAAAGACTATTTTACATATAATTAATAAAAATTGTACTAACATATGGGTTAAAACCATCCAATATTAAAATCAATTGAAAGAACAAACAGCTGTAAAGTGAACATTGTTTTTGTAAATTAAGTACTATAATAATAATTTACTATGATATTATTCATTTTTGGCCTAATACTTCTAGAATTTTATCATATTGATCTTCACCCATTAAGTATTAGGTTAATAAAAATATTGTCTTTCATATATATATAGTCATGTTTAACTATGTTAGTGTTTTGTGAATATAATGAAAGATATAGGCTTCATTACAAAAAATCGTAAACACAACTAACTATAGAAAAAAAAAACATCATTAATTTGATTATGCCGACGTAAAGTCCACAAAAAGACTTAGAGTTTTCCTTATTACGTTGCATTGAATTAGGACGTTAGATCATGATATGGTTAAATAAATATGCCTTTAAACTAAAACTTTTTTTCTCATTTTTGTTTCTTTCCAAAATGGAAATGGAAAAGCAATAGCATTAAAGTATATATAATAACAGCTAAGCTCACTAAATTTGCTTTGCAAATGGATGTCTTCTCTCAATCCAAAATATATATGTTACCCTTTCTGTTTCCCTAACATCACTTTAAGCCAAATTTTGTTTTAACTTATTTATCTAGATGTGTAAAAATTTTTCTATAACAAACCTAATTGATTCCTTTTTAAAACAATAGTTTTTGATAAAGAGAATAAGAAAAATACTTTTTTCTATGTTGGATGGAAAATATTCCTATCTTTAACCTTGATTCGTGTCTCCGACTTGAATCCATTTTAGAGAATTCACTTTTTAGTCTCAATTAGTAATCTAATAAAAATATTTTCAAAAAATATGACCATTGTCAAAAAGTTTTTCAAGCACACTTTGCCTATTTACTAATTAATCCAAATTTCAATTTCAACCCTAAATAAGTTGAATTCAATGAAGGATGTTAAATTAAATTATTTAAATCAAATCTCATATGAAAAAAGAAGGGAGTAGACAAAAGTTGGTTTGTGTTAAAAGCAAAGTTTTTCCCATTTTTCTTGTAGGTTCATTTATTGAGTGATATATGTTGTGGAAGAGATGGGTGTTTTTATGAGGGAAATGTGAGCAAAAACGACAGTTGAAAGAAGAATTCCATAAGCAAAACGCAACCTCTCTATACATTTTGCGTGTAAATAAAGTTGAAGAGATGCCCCCAACACTGTCATTCTAAATAATAAAAAGACAAAGGATAGTGGGTTCATGAGTTTGAGTTGTTCAACTTTTGGATATCTGAGCATTGACTTTCTTATCACTTTCTTCTTCTTCTTCTTCTTCAAAACAAAACTTAATATAATATTTTGTAGAGGGGATATTGATTCTTTATCTCATCGTTAATGTCCATATGAGAAAGTCCAATTCCAAAAATTTACTATTCACCAACACTTTCACATCTTTTCATGTTTCTACACTTTCACATCCTTAATATATCCATCATGGCATCATCATCATCATATATATATATATATATATATACTACAACCACTTTGACTTTTTCACAACCCAAAGACCCAAAAAAAAAAAAATGGAATATCAAAAAAGTTGTCTCACTCCCCAAGCTTGATCATACAAACTTAAAAAAAAATTATCATCACTCCCCAAGTTAAGTTTGTTTAACTCGGAGTAATTTTAAAAAAAAAAAAAAAAGTTAAAAGAGCAAAATATATGCGTTAATTTGTGGAGATAGTTTTCACTCTTGAAAATTATTTAAGATAAACAAAGGTGATGTTCAAGTTACAAAGCATGCAGAAGAATATTAGAAATATTAGGTGTTAAGTTTGAATTGTAATTTTAATAATTATGACTAGCTCGAGACTTTACATACCGTACTTTCAATGAAATTAAAAAATTGTTTGAATACTAACAATGTCAAAATAACAAGAGTGACGTTCAAGTCACAAAATAATTGTTTATCTACGATGGATCGTGATAAAGATCAAGATAAACTATTATCTATATCTATCATATAGTTTATCATGATTTGTCGTAGTCTATCGTGTCATATTAAAAAATTTGTCATGTTAAGATCTATATTAGATATAAAATTGAAAGTTCATATATATGCCTATCAATATACACTTTTGAATGTCTAAGACTTTTTTTTTTTTTTTTGCTAAACTAAATTAATTATGTGTAAAGTGGGGGAATCAAACCTCTAATAAAAATTTGTAGTTTAATCTAGTTGTCATGATCGATGGTACGATTAAATAATATATAGAATGGTAAAAGCAAATATAGCAATTATATTTAAAATATTAACATATATAGCAACATGTTTCTAAAAAATCACAAATATAACAAAGTTTTGTCAAAGTAGACCATATTGCAAACATTGGTTTATTACTGATAGATCATAATAAGAGTCTATAAAGCTATTAGTATTTATTTATTATTCCCAAAATTGTTATCTATTATAATCTACCAAAAACAAACTAAGAAAATCTTAGGTCCATTTTTTAATCAACTAGTTTTTGAAAACAAAAACTTATTTCTTCTCGAATTCTTAAGTTAAAAAAAACTAAAACAAAAACTAACTTTTTAAATATTCAAGATTTGGCTTAATTTTTTAAAACAACAATAAAATATATATATATATATATATATATAACAAAATTAGAAAAGAAAAATTAGAGATAGAAAAAATATATATAACCATAGATTTCAAAAACCAAATAATTAAAAAGTTGCACTGCTTCGTGTTTTGTTAGTGTCGATTTTAGTGTATTTTTTAAACATTGTTTCTCTTTTTTCTAATACATTTGTATTCTATTTGAGTATATTATTTTATAATTGGATTCTTAATATTTTATTGAACGAATTTTAATACTAATAATTCTCTATAATTAATATAAAGTCAAAAACTTTTTAAATCGAGATCTGATGTCAACCTTTGATTGCATAAATTAAATTATTGCCTTTCATCTTAATAACTTCTTTCTCAAACCATGAATTTCTAGAATCCTTAAAACTCAAAAATTTAATGAAATTACGAATTATATATATATATGTGTGTGTGTGTGTGTGTGAAAGTATTTCCAAATGATAATAATAATAATATTGAAGAATACCTTAAATTTTGGATCCATGTCTTAGATCTCCATGGATGGGGTACCCTAAAAGTCCATATCATTACTCTTCATTTAAAAAAAAAAAGGAAAAATAAAAAAGAAATTTTTATCATTTGAAGAAAAACAATTATTTAGTCTTAAAAAAAACATATATATAAGAATCCAAGTGGTAAAAAGTTAGGAATTTTAAGAGCAGAGAATTATATGAGGAGTAGTATGGGGAGTGTGATTTGTGGGTGATGTATTAGCTGTGTTGGGAGGGTGAGAGGAGCACATGGGGGGATTGGACGTATCCTCTCCCTTTTACCTATCTGCCCCTCTTTCTCTTCCACATCTCTCTTACCACCTTTATATTATCAATTATCAATCTTTTTTGCATTTTTAAAACTACAAAATTTGGACAAAACTATCCTTTCCAATTTTTTGTTTTTCTGTCCATATCTCTTTTGATTACTCAATTTTCAAAATTCACTTTTTTTTAGATCAGATGTGTCTATTTTTATAAACATGTGAGACTAAAAATATTTATCTTTCAAATACAGGGATGGTATGTATATATTCATCAAAATCTATAGACCAAAAAAGATAAATCACAAATTTAGTTTTTAAGATAAGATAAAAGATACATGTTTATTAACTCATAATTAAGATAAAGTATATTTGTAAAATAATTTTGAATTTGTAATATCTCAATCGTAAATTTAATTGAATTTCTTTTGATAAATTTTACTTTGTATTATCTTGTAGCATTGTTTTCTTACCTTTTTGTTACCGCTGTCATACTAGTTAGAATCAATCATTAGCGATATTTGTAACTATAACAGTAACATTGGCATATTCATAATTCTTTCTATTGTAATGATAACGACAAGGACAAGGACAATAGTATAGTTTGATTTAAGTTATTTTAAATAGAATGGAGTGAAAATAAATAAAAAGTAATTGGAATTTCACTTTGATTTTGATGTAAAAGAAAAATGTAAATGTGGGCACAGACATCAAAACAAAGAATGTTAACAAAATGTTGAGGAAAAGGAAATGGGAATGTTTCTAAGCCTAATAAAGGGAAAAAGGCCAAAGCATTTTTGTTTTGTTATTCATGTTTCCAAACAAGAACAATTAGAATCCAATGTCAAACAGACGTTTTGACTCTATACCACGTGGCGTGCAGTGAGAGGGTGAGGGTCTATGAACTGAGATACATGTGCAGCTGACGTGGCATCTGTTTGGCCATTGTAGGGGATAAGAGATTTGGATTTCGTGCGGTCAAGTACGGATTTAGATAATGTTCTCCATCCACGCCTATTTTTCTCCGCCCACGATTAAACCTTCTATGCTCTGGGACCCCCCCCCCCCCCCTCCTACCTCATTACTAATATTGGTTTTTTGTAATTGTAATTAATTGCTTTTCATTCATTCATTTAATTAATTAATTAACACCTCCACTTACCCATTTTAAAAACCTAATTTTGTTACACTTAGGGTTATTTACATTAGAAATGTTAAAAAAAAAATTGATATCTAAAAACCCCATCAACCCTAACCTCTACAATTTGAAATCATAATGTGTTAAATTCTTTTAGTTGTAAGAACTCACAATTAATATATATATACATGCTGCCCCAATTAAAAGGATTTCCTTAGAACTACAAATGGGTGTATGGAAAGGTGTTAATGGAGATGATGATATTATATATAAATTAGATTAGGAAAATATTTTGTTGTTTTTGTTGAGAATTTATGCATGGATAGGAAATGGTAGAGAAAAGAAAGAGGCAAAAGAGATAGTTTTATGATCTGTGGAGTTGCCTAAATTATTCCCCAAACCCTAAACTAGTAGTGAGGTAATAGTTTTATTTCAGCTTTTATTGTGTACCATCTGCTTTGTGATTGTCCTCTGCCCCCACCTTACTTCCTTTCATCCTACCCCTTCATCTTCCACACTTTTCTTTATTTCCCCATTCACTTCTTTTTTTCTTTTGCCAACCCTAAACCCTTCTTTCGTAAAATTTTAATTGCACCTTTTCTGGTGAATAATATCCTTTTTTAAATATAATCCATTCAAATTAGGACAAATGTTATAATTTGTATTTAAAATATATAGGACATTTTACAAGTTGTTTCTAAGTATTTTGTAGCTTTTCTAGTGACCATATATATATATATATATATATCACTTCATTAATAATAATAAAAGAAAAATTAAACTGCAATAACACATGTGTGTTATAGAGTGAATCCCTAAAGAATAGAAGAGAAGAAGAAAAATACAGCAAGAAGGATGATTGATCTCATTCTCAACAACAGCATAATAATGTTCATAGTTTTAGATAGGTTGACGTAGGGACAGCACATGAAGACCACAAATGAAATCCAAAAGCAGACATGACTAAGAGATCATATTAATTAATGAACCCAAACCTTTGTTATTTCATTTTGGTTTCTTCCAATTTTCAAAATCTCCAATTAATTTCAATATTTTTCTCTAATTTACAACAAGTATCGTGGAAACTAATAAATTCTTTTAAATGCTCTTTTTTTTTTTTTTTTTTTTTTTTTTTTTTAAGGTAATATGAAATAGTAAATTAAATAGTTTGTAGAATAGAATGATGGTTGGGGAAAGTAATTAACAAATATGGATGAAATGAAAATAGGGAAAAAGAAAAGGGTAATAAATAAAGTCAAAAAGAGAGAATATTTACCCGCGGAAACGCGTTGACACGTAAGAAAGAGAATGTGGGGACTTCACAATATATATATATATATATACACACATAGCTGGATTCCATTTCTATTTATTTAAATATTTTCACAGGTTTTTCTCAAAATTTTAATTCGGCTTTTTATTAAAAAAATTAGCTATATATATATATATATATATATATATATATATATATATTTTTTTTTTTTTTTCAACTTTGTTTAACTTTACTCCATAAATTTTAAATATATTCAATTTTTAGGTAACTATATTTACATTTAAACTTTATTCTAGTTATTAATTTTAAAAATATATTTGTCTATAAAAAATATTATGATTGTTATTTAGACAATATCAATAAAAATTATTGTTGATAGTCTAAATGTAAAAAATATAAAAAAAATTATTACAAGTGAATAAATCGAGACTAAAAGAATATTTAAACAAATTATAAATGTTTTAAAACTTAAAAAAATTTATTTGAAGGTAATGTCTGCCTTTTTGTTTGGGATTATTAAAAAGATATTTCGAAAAAGATAAAAAGGAATGCTACCGAAACTAATTTTTGAAGTAAAATTGTCAATTCAACCTAAATCGTGATTTATTTTTATTTGTATGTTTTTCAAAAATATTAGAAAAAAGAAAAACTAAAATGTGTTTTGTATTTTTTAAATGATTTAAAAATTACACTTAAAATAGTCTATTTTTTTAAAATAATAAACTATCATTTTCTTTGTTTTTAGATTTTGTTTTCGAAATCTTGTGAAATTGATAACACTGTTACATTTTGAAATTTATCATCCAACATAAAGTTTGAATCTTGAGTCTAAATTTTAAAATTTTAAATTCGTATTGAACGATTTTTCATATGTTAAAAAGAAAAAATTATTTTCGATTTTCACGAATTTATTTTCGAAATAATTTTATACTTTTTTAATAAACATTAGATATAATAACTAATAGATACATAGATATGTCTATCAAAGTATGTAATTGGTTATTAATAATAGACAAAATTTTTATTTTATATATATTTTAATTAGTTTACCATTTAAAACCATTACACAAAAAAAAAAGTACTTAAACATGAAGGAAACCATGAAGTATGGTAAAAGAAAATCTATAATGCATGTCAATTCAAATCCAATATGAAATACACCTAAAGTGTAACTTCACCATCATGAAATTCATGATATATTGTGGCCATTCATGCAATCAAATTGGCTAAGCTCAACAAGTTGTGTTTTGCTTCAATAATTAAGGAACTTCGTTAATAGAGGCTCACATGATTAATATGGTAATGAAGATAAGTGTATGATGACATTGTGGTAACGTCCTACTAATCAGTTATACAAGTAACGTTCATCTCTAAAAGACAAATCTATATATATATACATACAAAACCAGCCGCTAAATACTCAATTAAACATTTCATTAAGTTACTCTCTTAAACACTAATTTATATAATTTTGAAACTTCCTTAAACTACATTCCCCTAATGTTTCTAAGCTTTTAGATTTGTTTCATTTGTGATGAAAAGAATTTATGTGATAATAAACTTAATTGGCAACAATTATACTTTTACTCATCCCTAGTCTGATTTTATTAGACTGGGCATCATAATTCTTTTGACAAAAAAAAAAAAATTTAATTCTAACAATTACTTAATTAATACTCCAAACTTGAGATTATCCTTTTTCTTTTTTTATTTTTATTTTGCTAATTAAGCTCTCTCTATACAACTTCACTCAATGTTTGCTATAATCTAGTCATTGAAAATTTAATAAACGTAAATTGTTCATCTCAAAATAGAAGATAGTAATTTCTAAAAACAAATTTTTATACATATCAAAATTTGACCTTTTATTTAGTATGAAATAAAGAAAGAAAAAGTTGGTAAAGCATGATTGTAAAATGTTTCATATTCATGACTACACCTTTATTCAATCACATACGATTATGCTATTTGTACGTTAGATTGAGAAACATTCTTCATACTAAACGTGTCTATTTTTTATATTAAGAGTGTTTGCTTCAACTTCACATATCAATTATGTCGCGTGGGTCTTAGTGTAACAACATTGTATTGCATATACTAAATGTATGCAAAAAAATTTTTGTCACATCATGCATTTTGCATCGTTACCTTTCTTCTCGCTTTAATTTGTTTTGGCACAATCCGAGCAACATCTTACCCATAATTTTAGTTCTTAGCATGGTTAGGGTCTCAACACCGGGGCCCTTGCTTGGTCCTTCGTACGTACTAATGGCTAAGCCTAGGTTTTTCTTCAATGAATTTATCAAAGTTCAATCTATATTTTTAAATTATATGAACTATGTCATTGTCTAAAAAATATATGATAATACTCCATACTAATATATACAAATATTTCATATGAATGATAATTAAAGATTAAACTATAAATTCGGTCCTATAGTTTGTAAAACATTGGATTTTAATGTACATTTCAAATGGTCAAAATCATTTTTGTTGTATTTAAAATCACGATGAAACATATAATTAATCAAAAACATGATATATAATTAGAATATAAACAGTAGATTCTAAATTTAGTTTTTAATAGGTTAATTTATATATATAAAACGAAATCCAAAAATATTTATGGTCCATGTAACAAAAAAATAAAAGCCTATGAAGTCACTATTGTATTTTCATAAAATTCATATTTGGCCCTGTTGGTTTTGAATTTCGTGTTGAATGTCTACGCATCTTCTTCATATTATTACTTCTCTCCTTCTTCATATTCTCTTCCATAATTTATTCTTTTTTTTTTTGGTCATATCTCATATTCAATGTCATCTTTTTCATAAAGACTATTTTTTTCCATATTCTTTTTTCATTATCAAGTATTGTGTCCTTAATTCTTTTTCATTATACGATTGCGTACCAATATCTAAACGATCAATTGTTTATTCTAAATAGACAGAGATAGACCACTATCACTAATATATCCTTTTAATTATTTGTACAATATCGTTTAGACTGGGTACAGGGGTATAAGATCGTTTTGACCGTTTACAAAGGTACAAGATCGTGTACCAAGATCGTTTAAATTATGTACAAGATCATTTAAATTGAGTATGAGATCGTTTTTTTTGTGCGTGTGTGACCGATTAATCAAGAGTGTTTTTGTTATTTCACATTGTGGACTCGTGAGTCTTTTCTTTTTTTAAAATTGTTCTATATATCTGTAAATATTTTAGCGTTTTGTTCTATATATCTGTAAAACCTTTTTAATATAGCCATAATCAAATTGGTACAAACTTTTAAGCTACAAAACCATAGTATTAAATGTTACACATAAAAGTTGATGTCAAATCATTAGGAGCCCTTAAATATATATTTTAAGCTTTCCATTTTTGTTTAATCCATTCTCACCTTGGCCTCCATCTACTAAATTAAATTTTCAAAACCCCAAATCAAATTACCCTTTTTTTCTTCCCACTTTTTATTATTATTATTATTATTTGAAATAAAATAAAATTAAAAAAACCCCAAAAATCCTTAAACTATTTTCACACACAAACACAAAAAAGATTCTACATTAAATGAGGGGTATAATAGTAAATTGAGAAAAAGGTTCTTCTCCTCCATAAGTACTCCCTCATCCCTTCTTCTCCAAATGCACATTTCCACTCTCACTTTCCTCTCTGTTTTCAGTTATTAAATCCACAAAAATGGCTCAAACCGCCATTCTCCTCTGCATTGCATCTCTCATTTCAACAATGTGGCCAGCCACCGCCAGAATTCCTGGTGTCTACTCCGGCGGCCCATGGGAAAGTGCCCACGCCACGTTCTACGGCGGCTCCGACGCCTCCGGCACAATGGGTAGGTTGAAAAATTGAAAAGAAAGAGATTGAAATGGAAATGGGTAATTCTAGACTTCAATTTTTTTACTTTTGGGTTTTTTTTCTGTGTTCAGGTGGAGCTTGTGGGTATGGGAATTTGTACAGCCAAGGGTACGGAGTGAACACGGCGGCGTTGAGTACGGCGCTGTTCAACAATGGGCTGAGCTGTGGGGCTTGTTTCGAAATTAAATGTGCGAATGACCCAAGATGGTGCCATTCCGGCAGCCCGTCGATTGTTATTACGGCTACTAATTTCTGCCCTCCGAACTTTGCTTTGCCCAGTGATAATGGCGGATGGTGTAATCCTCCTCGCCCGCATTTCGATTTGGCTATGCCTATGTTTCTCAAGATTGCTGAGTATCGCGCCGGAATCGTTCCCGTCGCCTACCGCCGGTCAGCCTCTTTCTTCCTCCCCTGTTCTTTTTTTGTTTTGTTCAAATTACTATTTTACCCCTTCTGTTCTAACCTTTTTATGTCTTATTTATATTTTTTTTCTCAAAAGATTTTCTGTTTCTTTAATCTAAGTAATTTTCTTCTATTTTTTAAAAAAATGTTGGTAGAAGGAAAAAATATACCTAAAAAAATTTGAGGTGTAAATATTTTCTCCATTTTTTATAAAAAGAAAATAATTTACTTTTTTGGGTCTAAATATTAATTTGAAATTATTTTAAAATATTAATTTTAGATATGGTAGTTAAAAAGGTGAGAAAATTGATATTAGCATAATTTTTAGTTGTGAATTTTGGAAGTAAAAATATTTGTGGTGAATTTAGTTAAAAAATTGAAAAAAAATAATTGATTTTGGGTGTGTTTCAATTCCATGATTTTAGAAAGTTGATTATTTGTTTTGTGTATAAATTTGAAATAGATGAAAAGTTTATTAAGTAAATGAAGGTCCTTATGAATTATGGTATGGGCAGAGTGGCATGTCGTAAACCGGGAGGGATCCGGTTCACAATCCACGGGTTCAGATACTTCAACTTGGTCTTAATCACCAACGTCGCGGGTGCAGGGGATATCGTGAAGGTGAGCGTGAAAGGCACGCGAACCGGTTGGATGAGCATGAGCCGTAACTGGGGTCAAAACTGGCAGTCCAACGCCGTCTTAGTCGGCCAGGCCTTGTCTTTTAGAGTCACCGGCAGCGACAGACGGACTTCCACCTCCATCAACGTCGCTCCCTCCGATTGGCAGTTCGGCCAAACCTTCACCGGCAGGAATTTTAGGGTTTGATTCATCATGACGTGCCCTCCTCACGTTTTTTACTATCAAAGTAAATATTTTAGGGCTGAGGTGGCTGAACAAAAGTGTGGCCCACAGTCCTACTTTATTATCTTTCTCATTATTATATTTTTATAATATAATGTTTCTTATTTTTATTAATATCAATATTAATGCTTTTTTTATTTAATTATGTATTTTTTTTTTTGCTACTTTCTTTTAATATATATATATATACTAATTTATTGCATTTTTCTCTAAGTATTTACTTTGGTGTATTATGTAGCCATCAAAATTTATTATTCTTTTTAATACCACAAGTGAAAGTTTGGACTTATTTTTGAAATAATTATTTTTTTTTTCTTTTTGTAATAATGGCATTTGAAATGTGTAATAATAAAGTGTTAGTTGTCAGCATCACTTAAAGTGGTTGCTAAAGTAGTTTATATTAGACTGTGATGAAAATTTATTACCAATTTAATAATAGGAATTAATACCAAAATAATGAAAATTCATAGCAAAATTATTTATTTATTTAATGTTTCATAGAGAGTGAAACAACATATTTGAACCTCACGACCTAAAACAATAATTTTGAAATTTTAGGTTGATTTAAGTTTAACTTTTATTTGTCTTCCATTTTAGTAATTTATTTTCTTTAAACTTTTTATCTTTAGCAAAGTTTAATTTCATATAGAAAATCAACCAAAATATTTATAAATATAATAAAATATCACTCTCTATCAATAATAAAGAATGACATTTTGCTATATTTATAAATATTCTTAATGGTTTTACCATTTAAAAGAACAATTTATGTGTTATTGTTTAGCAAAAATAACTTGAAAAAAAAGTAATAAAAATATAATTGGTATTTATTTTTCTAATAGTACTTTTTTTTTTTTTGGAAAAGTTTTCCTTTTTAATTTCTATAATTTAAGATCAGCTTAAATTTTATAGTATAATTTTATTAAATTCAATAAGTAATAAGATTAATATTTTATTAAAGATAGGTTAATTAAACCTTATAATAAACCACGTAATTAAAGGCCCTCAAAATCTAATCAGACATAATTAAAGAGAGTGGATAGTTTTCAAGATTTCCACTCATTAAATTTTTTTAGTTTTATCCAATTAATTAATTAGATATTAAAAGAAAAAAAAAAGGTATACTGTTTGATACTCAAATGTGTAACCCACCATTAATTAGAACTAACACTATTTATTAATAATACCACTCATTAATTAAAAATTAACATTACTTAATTATTATTATTATTATTAGTCGTAATTCATTGATTAATCAATAATACTCAATAATTAATTGTTCCTATTATTTTTATTCAAAGGTAAATTAAAGGGAATAAATTTGTATCCTTTCAAAATTATTTAACTATCCATCAAACATTTCTCTATTTGTTCAATAAAAACAAAATTAAAAGTACAAAAGTCTCAACATACATTAAAATAAATATTATCTCTAATATTATTATCAAATAAATAAATAACGGTCGAACTCATATCATACGACAAATAGTTGAATAGACTAATGAATATATATTATATCAATATCCTAAAAGTCATTATCAAAACTAATATTGAATAGAAATGCGTTAAAAAGTTTTCCTGCCTAACTAAAACTTTTTAAAGACACACTTAACTTTTGATATAGAAAAAGTTGTAATATTATTTATCCTAACAACATTATTTAAGAAAATGTAGAATCTAAAAATAAATTAATAATTTAATAATAATATTTATTGACGTATTAAATTATGAGTAAAAATAGTAAAAATCTGTAATACAATTTTCGATTTAATTTTGAATGCAAGATTGAATTATGGGAAATGAAAATTTAGGCATAGGGTTGAAATTATTATATAAATATAAAGATAAAGATATGGGTAGAGTGACAAATTTCTTTTCCCTATTAATTGAATCACATGAAGATATCACATCAGGCCAGCAAAGCACATGGGTGGGGAGAAGCAATTTTTAAATCCCACTTTTTTCTAATCTTTTATTTATTTATTTATTTATTTATTTATTATTATTTTCACTTCACTTTGGGAGAAAAAAAAAAATGAAGGGTCTTTGGATTCTCAAAGCAAAATTACAAAAAGTGTTTTGGATACCAACCTAAATAATTTAGAGATTTGTGTTGTTATTCTATCTTTTTTTTTTTTTTTTTAATATTAAATTTATAGCATTCATGTTTATTGTTAAATTTAAAAATTAATATAGATTTTAAAACAAAAGAGAGACAAGTTTCTGAAACTATGTACTTATATATCATACATGATAAATGAGGTTATGAACCATGATTTTGGAAGTAGATAAAAGAAAAAAAAAAAAAAAGAGTAATTAATTACCTTTTACTAAAAACACGAAAATATTGCATTTATTTTTTATTGATTGGAAAAATGTGGATTTGTCCTCTTTCAATTCTTATGATTTTGGAATTGGATAGATATCTTTGTCCAATGGTTTATATCATAGACTTCATTTAGGAAATTATTGATGAAAATGATGAGAAGTTAAAAGAATTTGAAGAATGAGTACGGAGATGAAGTTCACAGCACAACCTTGATGGAAATGAATGAATATAACTCAAGTGGTAGATAGATAGTATCAGAACTATGAAATTCTAAAGAGGGTAGAAAAGCGACATTAAAAGGAGTAGCTCATATACTTAAGCAATGAAATCTCCACAAAAGAAAGAAAATCGGAAGCCAACTTGGTGTGTTTTCCTATTTCGTTACTCATTACTTACTGCTTCTTCTTCATGATTGATGTCAGCTTCTGATTTAGGTGATAGGGAATCATTAGAAGGGAATGGTGTTTCTTTTTTTCTTCTTTCAAATTTTGTGAATATACTCACCGCTAAGGTAAGAAAAGGAATAGATACCTTAACCATGGAACTTTTTGCTCGAAATTTTGTTAGACATTTTCCACATTAGTAACTTTAAAATCTCAAACTTAAGAAGTGGATTTCATGATTGGATTTATCGTGAAATCCAATTTGTATTAGGATGATTAGAAATCACATACTATCGAGGGTATTCATCATCATGTTAGAACTCATCTTTCTTTCTTTTTTAATAAACGAAGAAACAATTAGATTAATTCTATATTTGTTATATTTTCTATATTGGTGATAAAAGTATATATTTCAATGCAATATCTTAATTTTGTTGACCTAATTTGTTTAATTTACATTTTGAGGGAGAAAGTTTTCCTTTGGTCTATGTAGTTTTAAAAGTCTTAATTTAGTTTGTATAGTTTAGCCAAAGTTCAAAATTTGTTTTTAGGGTAGATATGGACCATTTTTATTATTTGCTTTCTCTATTTGGGTAACTATGATAGTTGACCGTAAAGTATAGAGATGAGTAAGAAAATAATAGAAATAATTAGCATAATAGAGTAGAAACAAAGCTAAACCTAATATTAACGATTGTGTACCAAAAGAATTAAAAGAAAAATCATTTAGCCAAATATAAACAATCATGTACCAAAGAATCTTGAAAAACTAAAGCGTACCAAAAGAATCTTGAAAAAATTCGTTTAGCCAAATCCAAACGATTGTGTACCAAATTTTGAACGATCGTGTACCAAATATATTACGCATGTGGTTGACGAGATATTTTTGGTATTTTCTACAATGGACTTGTGGCTTTTTTCTGTTTTTGTAATTGTTTTTTACAGTGTAAATATTTTATCGCTTTATTATATTTTTTAAAAGACCCCTCATTTTTGGGGCGTTACAATAAAAGAATTTACATCTAATCAATTTGTTGATATATAAGATAAGAAATACTATTAAATTTTAATAATAATTTTTCACGATGATAAAGATACTATCAATAAATAGAAATACATCGACTAAAATATTACAAAATTTAAAGTATAGAGAGATTAACACATTTATTATTTATTATGAAAGAATATTTTATTCAATTGATGTATTGCCATAATCATGTTATAGTGACATTTTCAAATATAGGATGATTAACCAATATATTAATATTGATAGAAATCTATCAATATTTATCATAAAATCTAAAATCTTACTATATTTTATAGATATTTTCAACCATTTACCATTTGTAGTAATTCCTCCACGTCTAATTGGTGAAACTAAAAACGTTAACACGTGTCTTAAAAGAAACTTTTCATTTTTCACTTACAGTTGAAGTAATAAAATTATTCACCCAATTAGTTTCGTATTAATAATTACATTAAGAGACAAACATTTGTTTATGGTTGTTTTCACTCTATATCAAATAATATTTTCGTAGTTTATGTGAAATAATTTAATCTCAATCTTCTTAGAAATCACCACACTTAATTCTCAATAGTGAAAAGTTGGAATATAAAGAAAAAGGGGATTAGATGAGTAAAAGCAATTGCAAAGGATGCAATTTATATAAGAAAAAAAGGGGGAAAAGTAAAGATTCTAAAGAATGTGAGAATCAAAGCTTTCTCCCAAATTTTAACAAAATAAAAAACAATTGTACGGGATTAAGTTTTCTAAAATTTTCAATTTATCTTTAATTTTATTTTAACCGTAAAATTTCAAAGATTTTGTAACTTCTATTGCGAGGAGCTCTCTTCTCTTCAACATTTTCTTTGATGTTTAACTTCGTTTCTATTTTATTATGCTAATTATGTCTATTAGTTTCTTACTCATCTCTATACCTTACGATCAACTATCATAGTTACCCAAATACAGAAAGCGAAAAATAAAAATGGTCCATATCTACCCTAAAAACAAATTTTGAACTTTGGCTAAACTATACAAACTAAATTAAGACTACATAGACTAAAGGAAAACTTTCTCCCTCAAAATGTAAATTAAACAAATTAGGTCCACAAAATTAAGATATTGCATTGAAATATATACTTTTATCACCAATATAGAAAATATAACAAATATAGAATTAATCTAATTGTTTCTTCGTTTATTAAAAAAGAAAGAAAGATGAGTTCTAACATGATGATGAATACCCTCGATAGTATGTGATTTCTAACCATTCTGATACAAATTGGACTTCATGACAAATCCAATCGTGAAATCACTTCAAAAGTTTGAGATTTTAAAGTTATAAAATATAGAAAATGTCTAACAAAATTTCGATCGGAAAGTTCAATGGTTAAGGCATCTATTCCTTTCCTTACCTTAGCGGTGAGTGTATTCACAATAATTGAAAGAACAAAAAGAAGGAAAAAAGAAACACCATTCCCTTCTAATGATTCCCTATCACCTAAATCAGAAGCCGACACCAATCATGAAGAAGCAACAAGTAAGGAGTAATGGGATAGGAAAACATACTAAGTTGGCTTCAGGTTTTCCTTCTTTTGTGGAGCTTCCATTGCTTAAGTATATGAGCTACTCCTTCCTTTAATGTCGCCTTTCTACCCTCTTTAAAGTTCCATAGTTCCGGTACTATGTATCTACCACTTGGGTTATATTCATTCATTTCCATCAAAGCCGTGACAACAGCCTTGTGAACTTCATCTCCATACTCATTCTTCAAATTCTTTAACTTCTCATCATTTTCATTAATAATTTCCTGAACGAAGTCCATTATATAAATCATTGGACAAAGATATCTATCCAATTCCAAAATCATAAAAACTGAAAGAGGGCAAATCCACACTTTCCCAATCAATCAGAAATAAATGCAATATTTTTCTGTTTTTAGTAAAATGTGATTAATTACTCACTTTTTTTCTTTGTTTTTTATCACCTTCCAAAATTATGATTCATAACCTATTTAATATGTATGATATATAAGTGCATAGTTTCAGAAACCTATCTTTTGTTTTGAAACCTGTGTTAATTTTTAAATTTAACAATAAACGTGAATGCTATAAACTTAATATTCAAAATCAGAGAACCAATTGTTATCAAACTAAATGTTTCTTTTCATATTCCATCCAATTTGAATACATGTTGATGGGTGATTGACACTAATAAATCTCAATAATAAAAAAAAAAAAAATCGAAAGGAAAAACCGTAAACATCTTATCTTTAGATGCATACCTTAGCTTGTCCTGCATCGTCCACTATAATCCTGAAAGGATGCCAGCTAGAGTCACGAAGCTGGTCCTCCCACTTTGAGCACAACTCTAGTGCTTTAGCATCTGCTTCATCCTTGGCGTACT
Source organism: Cucumis melo (assembly GCF_025177605.1). Taxonomy (NCBI): domain Eukaryota; kingdom Viridiplantae; phylum Streptophyta; class Magnoliopsida; order Cucurbitales; family Cucurbitaceae; genus Cucumis; species Cucumis melo. Next base: position 2,111,541 of record NC_066868.1, read on the forward strand.
TCAACTTTGTGGCTGTGCAGAATGGTTTGCTGTCAAGATCTCCCATTCTCTTGACAGTAATAAAGGCTCGGGTTGACGAACCGCCATACACCTATGAGTAAAGAAACTAAATTACAAGGGATGAACATATTATCCATAAGACAGTATCAATATTGGCAACGTAACTAAAAAAGTCGATGTATTTCACTAAAGCAAAAACAAGAAATCAATAGGAAAGTTCAAAATCACAGATAAATACATTAATCAATTCTTTGCGTGCATCTTGAACTTCATCATTGGATCTACGCTCTTTTATGATAAGGCTTTGATTGATGTTTTGAAAGTATTCAAGTTCTTCTTCCTTCTCATCCAAATCTTGTTGCATCTGGTGCATTTTTTTCTTGGCATCGTCATCTCCATCCTCACCCATATGTTTCATGACTTCTAACGAACCTTTCAACCTTTCAATTTCCAACTCTAACGCTTGTCTTGCATCAAGCTTCTGTTCCAACTCTATGATTTTTTTGTGCAGCTTCTCCTTCTCTTTCTGCAATGAGAAGGGATTATAAACACTCCATTCATCACAAATTAGTCTAAATTACCACCCAAAAAGCTTATTATTTATTCTGAGTTTTCTTGCTCGCCCAGAATAAGAATGAAGCTCAACTCTCTACAATTAAAGCATGATAGAGGCAAAAAAGACCAAAATAAATAAATAATAAATATGATGCATACTTGTTGTTCCCCTGCTAAGTGCAGGACTTCATCTTCTGCCTTCTTTTGCTCTAAAGTGGCCCTTTCATTCTGACAAAAAAAAAAAAAAAAATCTCAGAAACTTAAAACTTTTTGTTCCTCCTCAAGAAGATATATACTTTACACTCTCAATAGAAGTATCTATCCAACAGGGGGATCAAATCAATTAATAGAGCAATAATTTAAATACTTCAAAATGGAAAACATGATGGAAGATACTTTGGGTAGTTGGTAGAAATTTATACAGCTAGAAGCATGATGGAGCGCAATATGGAAAGCGAGAAATGTTTCATTTAAGTATGTTAATTAAAAATTATAAAAAGGTAACGGGCCTTCAAATATCATGCAAAATTTCAAAATTTACAGCCTGACCTTTTAAGTCCAAGTTACAGATGCTCCTACAAAATACACATCTTTGAAGGGTAAAACTCAAGAACTGAAGGACGCAAATGATTCTAAGAAAACTTTTCAACACGAGGCAAAACAGAAGTTTAAGTACCATTTTCTTCTCTTTATGCAACTTTCTTCTCTCGTTATCATTTTGAGCCTCACGATCAAGTAGTTGATGTTCACGTTGCTGAAGTTCCTTCTTCTGATCCTCTATTTGTAGTTTAACCTTTTCATGTTCTGAGACAATATGTTTGAAATGATCCCGTGCATCCTGCTGCAATCTTCTAATTTCTAGGGATGAAATAAAGAGAAAGTAAGCTATGGAAAGATACAATTTCCAAGAAGGGAACAATTGTGTGCTTTGACAATGCACACTGTCATCTACCAAAGAAAATAAAATCTTACTATCATTGTAAATTTTAACGGTCTCGTCCATTTGTTCCATCATATTATTCAAGGATGCGTTAGTCTCTAGAACCTTGTGAGTGATCTCTTTAAGATGTAGATTTTTAGTTTCCAGTGTATTGGCCAAGTTTGAGACAAGCTTTGATGCTTTACTGTTATCTTCAGCCTCTTTACCCGACACAGTTTTCAGGTCCCCATTCTTCCTCAGATAATCTCCAAATAGACTTTTTGAATAGAAATCATCATCCCTTGCCACCCAACCATACAATTCCTTTCCCCGGTTCCTTGAAACATTATAGTCCTTCTTCCCATGATGATCGACTTCAAAGCTTTTTTCAAACAATATGGCATTTCTAAAACCATCCCAGTCCTTGTTAAACTCAACAATTGCATATCCAGAATGACCAAAGCGGTTCCACAAAGGATGAACCTTCAAAGCATTGAAACCTTGTCTCACAAATTCATCTCTAAGTTTGGAACCACTGTCCCCAACATGTCGTCCACCATGTATCTCAGTTTGTATGTTTGCCACAATAGCCATCCAAGGCCAGACAAAGAACTGATCATGATTAAAATACTGCTTGTTGCGGACAGGTTGAGGTTGATCCTCTAGATGAAAGTGGTTCCGGACTTCAAGTTTATTCTTAGGTTGAGGTTGATCACGATCATGATGCTGCTCCTTGAAAACAGATTGAGGTCGATCACGATCATAACCCTGCTTCTTGAGGACTGGTTGAGGTCGATCACAGTCATACCCTTGGTCCTTCAGAATAGGTTGAGGTCGATTGCTATCACAATGCCGCTCCTTATGGACAGGTTGAGGCCGATCATGATTATAACGCAGCTCCTTGTAGACGGGTTGTGATTGATCACGATCATAACGCTGCTCTTTGTGGACAGCTTGAGGCTGATCACGGTCATCATGATGCTGACTACGGTTAGATTGGTGTTGATCCTCAGGACAAAAATACTTATTCATATACCTCTCTAAAGCCAAGTGTTTTGCCATTTCCTTTGTGCTCCAGCACCGTGAGCTTCTCCCTGCTCCAGAAGCATGCCGGAGAAGCTCCTTAAATTGCAAGTCCTCCTTCCCACTTTTCTCATGACAGAATGGACATCTGTACCTAGAACCAGAAGCTTTAATTCTTACGCGACCCTGTTTCAAATCCTCATAATAAAACTCTTGACACTTCTTCAACCTATCAGTCTCAGATTCTTTTTTTGAGCCAACAGACATCTTGGGCCTAGAAAAATCAGATAATAATCAATTTGAAAGCAACATACTAAAGTTGCGAATTAGATAATAATCAATAGTTTCTCAACAATGAAACACCGTGATACTGATTACACAAACTCAAGATGAGAATAACGACTGATCATTTCAATAATCGGTCAAAAAAAATTGTAAGTAGGAGGCGTTCAACGTAAGTATTTCAAAATGAGAAAGACTCATTCCAATAAACGGAGAGAAGTATTAGAGAAGCATTCAATATAGACATTGAGCATATAAAACTTATATTTCTCTTGTAGATTAACAATGGCGAATATAATAAACGATACGAGTTCGTTCTACCACTATTCTCTAGTATTTTCCGATCAATCAAAGCATATAACAGCAACAGGAAGGGAGAAATGCGCAATATAGAGTCTATATGAAAATGCAGCATGCAGATAGTAAAACGATTCGTGTGCTAGTGTGGTACCGATCAGACGGTAAGAAGAGGGAGTTCCCAGCGAGTCTCCGATGGCACAGAGGGGGGAGGGAAGGATAGAGAAGGCGGGAACTGAGGAAAATTGAGGATTCGAAGAAGAAGAGAAAGAAAAACGGGAGAGGAGGAGGGGGAGAAAGGGTTTTCTTGTGAAGAAAGCAAGAAACGAATGATCTTCGGGTCTGGACTGCAGATAGTAGTGGTCCTCCGCCGTACTACTCAACCTTTTCCGATTTCATAATTCAAATCCTTCGTTTGAGAAATTACATTTTTGGTCAGAGTAATATTTGGGTAGACGCGATGTGCATTCCATTTTTATCCTTCATAAAATATCTTAAAAAAGAAACAAAAAGAAATTTGTCACGTGTCTTATCTAAAGATACATCTACCTATAACTCTTTTTCGGGAAATTGCCAAAAATAGCTTAAAAAAGGAGGGTTAAATGACTTTTGGGATAGTTTTTGAAAATAAAGAGTTTTAGGACAATTTATGTGTGAATGGACAAAAATGTCCTTCATTAAATTTCTCCTTCTCCTTCCCTTTCCCTTTCCCTTCTCTTCCACGTAAAAGCTTTCAACTTTCGCTTTCCCTTCTCTTTCGCGTAGAGTTGTTTCCTTTTCCATTCTCTTTTTGTGTAGAACACCTGAAGTAAAAAAAAAAAAAAATCGCTCTGCTCCGATACTTTGCTCTGCTCTAGTGTCGTTCGAAGATACTCCGACCATTCGTCTCTTGTCGTTCGTTGATCCTCTAGTGCATTTCGTCGCTCCTTCTTTTCAAACCATTCAATCAACTTTGAGCGTTTTCTCTTATTTCGGTGAGTTTCATTTCTAACCCATTTTTAATTTATTTGTTGTAAATATTTGGTTTAGGTATTTGTTGCGAGTTTCATCCGTAAATGTCTGGTTTAGGCTATTTTGGAATGGAATTATTTGCTGTAAATTAGTTTAGTCAAAGTTTGGTTTAGGTTCTTAGAAAGTTCAATGGGTAGTGAAAAATGAATTGAAGTAAAAGATTTAGTTTGCAAGAGTGCACTTGCAAGGAGTTTCAAGCTAAGCAACTACCATGCTCACATGTCATTGCTGCAGCACGAGATCGCAATATAAATGTTTATAGATTATGTGTTAATTATTACACCAATGAATGTTTGTTGGCAGCATATGCGGAGGCCGTCTACCTAATTGTAAATCAGTCAGCTTGGAAGACAAGCGAAGACTATCTACATATGATTGTTTTACCTCCGAAAGTAGTCAAAAGAGTTGAAGTAAAGAAATAGGTCACAACAGATTAACGTGTACTAATACAATTTCATATACCGAGAAGTCCAGCATACAAATTTAAAAATTTCTCTACCAATGTACTAATTATTACACTAATTAATGAATGTTCCTTTTCTTTCAATTTGTTATTTATCTATCTGGATGTGTTTTCTTAATGATGTCTCCAAACATTCATACTTTATGTGCTTCTAGATAGATGAAGAAGACGAAAATAACAGCTGGCTTATTCATTTAGGAACACAAAAAACACAAACGTATTGACACAGATTTTAATTTGTTTAATATACAAACTGGTTTCACGATCGTTTAAATATAACTAAACGATCGTTTAAAATAACTAAACGATCGTTTAAAATAACTAAACGATCGTTTAGTTACGTTAAACGATCGTTTAATGTAACTAAAAGATCGTTTAACGTAACTAAACGATCGTTTAAAATAACTAAACGATCGTTTAATTGTATTAAACGATCGTTTATATATTTCACACGACTATTCGTTTAGTTTGTAATTCTTTAATTTATATATTTTTTAATTCTTTGCTACTCAACTGCTTTAATTTATATATTAAGCGATCGTTTATATGTAATCACACTAATGTAAAAGATCGTGCATATATCTTTAAGCGATCGTTTAGTAAAGTCTAAACGATTTTCTTAATAAACATAAAAAATATTAAGCGATCGTTTACCTACAAGTAGTTTTGCAAACAAATATGATATTTGAATGTCATCAATTGACCATTCATAAACTACGTTTATTCTAATTTATATAGCATCTATACTTGTGCATTATAGAGAAGAATCGATACATATTTTGCAACATACATGATATACAACTCCTACAAATCTCGCAACAAAGTTCAATACATAGGAGTGTTGGTCCATAATCGAAATGCCAATTGTTTTCTAAAGTAGGACATGTTTTCTTGATATAATGTATCTAAATCAAAACCAGCAGCTATGTACTCAAAATACTTAATGGTGAATACGCCACAATCACTATTATTTCGTTGTAGTGGAATGGAGTCGACAATGATAACTGGCCAAGGATGAGAAGGATTAATCTTGTACGCGGGTCCATCAGTCGATGTCGATGTCATAATTGAAGCCTGAACAAAAAGGAACAAATGAAATAATAATTGCATAAGAGACTGACTAAACATGTCATAACAGCATGGTGAAAGTTAAAATAAATAGTGAAAATTTGGAAGGTGCGAGATACATGTGAGATAAACCACGAGGGCCTAAGAGACTTAACAAACATCAATAGAATCACTCCAAATGGATTAACAGGGGTACCAATTTCATTTTGAAATAAATAGTGAAAGTTTGGAATGTGCGAGATGTGTGCGAGATACGCTCGAGATACATGCGAGATAAACCATGAGGGCCTAAGAGACTTACTAAACATCGATAGAATCACTCCAAATGGATTAGCAGGGTACCAATTTCATTTCAAAATAAATAGTGAAAGTTTGGAATGTGCGAGATGTGTGCGAGATACGTGCGAGATAAACCGTGAAGGCCCAAGAGACTTACTAAACACCAATAGAATCACTCCAAATGGATTAGCAGGGGTACCAATTTCATTTCGAAATAAATAGTGAAAGTTTGGAATGTGCGAGATGTGTGCGAGATACGTGCGAGATAAACCATGAGGGCCTAAGAGACTTACTAAACATCAATAGAATCACTCCAAATGGATTAGCAGGGGTACCAATTTCATTTCGAAATAAATAGTAAAAGTTTGGAATGTGCGAGATGTGTGCGAGATACGTGCGAGATAAACCATGAAGGCCTAAGAGACTTACTAATTTCCAGCAAATAAGTCGATTCCAAAAAAGCCTAAACCAGATGGATGAAACTCACAACAAATACCTAAACCAAACATTTACAGCAAATAAATTAAAAATGGGTTAGAGATAAAACTCACTGAAATAAGAGAAAAGACTCAAAGTTGATTTAATGGTTCGAAAAGGAGAAGCAACGAAATGCAATGGAGGACCAATGAATGGCAAGTGATGAACGATCGAAGTATCTTCGAAGAGTAGAGTGTAGGAATAGAGCGGGAAATTTCAAAAGCCAACAAAAGACGATTTTTTTTTTTTACTTGAGGTGTTCTACGCGAAAGAGAAGGGAAAGAGAAACAACTATACGCGAAAGAGAAGGGAAAGCCAAAGCTGAAAGTTTTTACGTGGAAGAGAAAGGAAAGGGAAAGAGAAATTTAATGAAGGACATTTTTGTACATTCACACCTAAATTGTCCTAAAACCCTTTATTTTCAAAAACTATCCCAAAAGTCATTTAACCCTCCTTTTTTAAGTTATTTTTGGCAATTTCCCCTCTTTTTCTTCTGCTCCTCAAATTTAAAAGACTATGTATATTTTTTATATATTGTCCCCCACGAAGAAATGAAATTTAATTTATGCTTATGTCACACTTATTGCGTTTTAAGGAGCATTGTCTTATTGACCTCCCCAACTTGAATTTGACCTTGACCTCATAAGTTGTTACTATTGCGATTTGTTCATGTTTATCACTTGCCCTTAGTGATGGTCGATTTTTTGCATCCATTTTACAAGACATCTTGATTTTAAATTAATACATTATCTTAACATTTTGACTAATTAATACAACAATAAAGTAATACTCAGTTGAATGTTGCTATCACGAGTAATACTTAGTTACTAGGATTGTAATACTTAGTTACTCCAATCCTTGTGCAAATTACCGCAATCTTTAATGCAAGAGTTGTGATTTGGGACTATTGTTCTTTTTTAGTGTTTGCACTCTAGATTTTCAAGATATCCAATTTTCATTCAAAAAACTCTAATATATATTTAATCTAGTCCATCAAAGTTAAATGAATTATTAGTAAAGACAAAATAGATCTATTGAAAATAAAAATGGCCTAAATTAGTCATTTAATTCAATGATATAAGAAAGGGTAAAATAAGATTGGATTAATATTGTATAACACATGATCTCATTCCTATCGAATACATTTGTGTGTTGCAACTCTTCTTATGCAAACATTTCATTAGTATACAAAGTGTCAAATGGTTGTATATAGGAAAGAAAAGTCGTCCAAACCATACTTGATTCAGGCTAGAACCGATTCGATTTGTGTTTGTTGGAATAAATGGTTATTATTTGTGAATGGATGCATGACTTCATGAAAAAAATAACAATTTGTGTTTCTTTATGAATGGATGCATCATGAGTGGATGCATTACTTCATGAAAACCATTATAGAAAAAAGACACAACTTTTCGAATGACCACAAATAAGTCTATAAATACGGTACTTTTCTATTTGGTTGAAGAAGAGAAATATTTTCCATAATCCTTTGTCTTCTTCGAAAAGATTTTCTCTCTATTGTTCACAATCATAATGCTCAGTAGATCCACAAAGTTTGTTCGTTGATCTTCTAGACAAGGTACTACTACGAGAAGAAAGGTGATCTATTCTATTCCAGGAGACAATTATTCTCAAAATTCAAGCACTAGAATAAGTAAATTTGTCTTAAGGAGATAACGTGAATTCATTGAACTCAGATCTACAATACATATATGTTTTTCACAAATTTATGTAATATTTCTGCATTTGAAGTATTTTTTTAGTTTACCAAGCACCAGTGAGATCACTAAGTTCATATATATATATAAAATAATTTTTTTCTGCTCGTTTTTATATAGAGCCCTTTAAAAAAAATCTGAATATTTTTGTTATTGGCATCTCTTTGATTTTACTTCGGCATGCGGTGAAAAAATTATTTTAATTTATTTATCTTATTGTTGTATGCCATGGGAAAAAGATTGTATTAATTATTTTTTTATCTGTACGTCTTATTGTATTTGAATCAATAATACAAAAGAGTTATATGTATTGCTTTTTATTATTAATTTATTTTTTTTTTCTCCATCGAATTGGTACAAGCATTATGCTTCTGTATTCATTCTTTATTTTATTTGAATTTTCAATTTTTTTTCTTTGTTATATATATAAATATATGTATATATATAATTTGTTTAGATTTGTTTTTTTTCTTCTTCAAAATCACAGTAGCATTTTGACTTGGTCGTTATTTATTATTGTTATTATTATTATTTTGGCATTCTTTTGTATGTCAATAACATATTCATTTGTCTAAAATTCGTTCCAATCTTTTTAATTATATGAGATTTATCTTGTTTTGAAGATATGACTTCAACAAACTTTAATTAAGTTCCTATAAGTGGGGTTGATTTCAAAAGTTGGCAACAAAAGATGTTGTTCTATCTCACAACTTTAAATTTGGCAAAGTTTCTCATAGAGAATGCTCCCATTTTACCTGAGGGAGAAACGAACAAAGAAAAGCAACTTGCATTTGTACAATGTGTATAGTAGTATTCATTTAGCAAAAAATCTATGGACTTCATTAGAGAAGAAATACAAAACTGAAGTTGTTGGTGCAAATAAATTTATTGTTGAAAAATTTTTGTATTACAAAATGGTGGACTCCAAAACTGTAATCAGTCAGGTTCAGGAAATTCATGTAATTCTACATGATATAAATGCTAAGAATATGACTTTGAGTGAGTCTTTTCAGATAGCATCAATAATTGAAAAATTGTCATCCTCATGGAAGAACTTCAAAAATTATCTCAAGCATAAATGCAAAGAGATAAGGCTTGAGGAACTTGTAGTTCAACTTAGGATTGAAGAGAATAATAGAAAGGTAAAAACGTGTAATATGGATAGTACAAAAGATCCCAAGACCAACATGGTAGAAAATAGACCACAAAGCAACAAAAAAAGGAAATTTTCTGGTGAAGGTTCAAATAAAAAACTGCGATTCACAAAAAGGTTCAATGGCAAGTGCTACAACTGTAACAAAATGAAACATCAATCTTAGGATTGTTGTAAACCAAAGAACTTTTAGAAAAAACATGGTTAAACTCATATCACAGAAGTTGATGATGTATCAAATGATGTTGCAGATATTGACCTTTGTGCAGTCATTTCAGAATGCAACATGGTGGGCAATTTCAAGGAATGGTGGGTAGTCACTGAGGCTACTCACATATTTATGCCAATAAGAATATGTTCACATCATATGTGTCAGTTTCTAGTGGAGAACAATTATTTATGGATAACTCTTCTACTTCAAAGGTTGAGGGACAAGGAAAAGTGATTCTTAAGATGATCTCTGGCAAGGAACTCACTCTCAATAATGTGCTTCATATTCTCACTCTCAACAATGTGCTTCATATTCCTGACATTCGCAAGAACTTAGTTTCTGGTTCATTGCTTAGTAAGAATGGCTTTAATTAAGTTGGTCTTTGTATCTGATAAATTTGTACTTTTCAAGAATGAGATGTATATTGGAGAGGGTTATTTGAGTGATGGTCTGGTTAAATTAAATGTGTACTCACGGTTGTACCAAAAAGTATTATTAATAACAAAGTATTTAATTTTGCTTATATTGTTGAGTCATTTGTTTGGCATGGCAGACTAGGACATGTCAACTTTAATTCTTTGCATAGACAAATTAATATGAACTTGACTCCAAAATTCACTTTTGATACAAATCATAGATGTGAAGTATGTGTGGAATCAAAAATGACCAAAACACCTTTTCATACCATTGAGAGAATGACCAAAACTTTAGGGTGCGTTTGGGAAGGAAAAGAGTTATGGGAGAAAAGAATTATAATAATTCTAGGATTATGATAATCCTAGTGCTATGATAATATGTGTTTGGGGGAAAGATTATTATTGATAATGTTATGGTAATATGTGTACGGAGGAAGGAATATGAAATGTAGTGTTATGATAGTATGTGTTTGGGGGATGGATTGTGTTATAATAATGTGTGTTTGGTGGAAGAGTTATAATTGTAGAAATTTAAAAAACAATAATAGAATTTGGATTAGGTTATTTCGGTTAGGTAATGTATGATTGTAAGAAAGGAAAAGATAGAGTTATTTGGGATTAGGATAACCCTAATCCTCATTTATCATAACCCTTGGGCCGAACACAGTTTGACCCAATTTCCTAACTCTTTCCCTCCCTAAAACCCTACCCCAAACATACTTAATTCACAGTGATATTTATGACTTGAAATTTGTGCAAACTAGACGTGGAAAAAAGCATTTTATTACTTTTATAGATGATTGCACAAGATATTGTTACGTTTATATGCTGAAAAGCAAAGATGAGGTAATTGAAGTTTTTAAGCTTTATAAAAAAAAGTTGAAAATCAATTTAGCACAAAAATTAAGGCAATAAGAAGTGATCGAGGTGGTGAATATGGTCCTCCTTTTGAACAATTTTGTTGGCATTATTCACTAAATTACTGCTCCTTACTCACCTCAATCCAATGAAATTGCTGAACAAAAAATTGAACACTTAAGAAAATGATGAACCCAATGCTTATAAGTTTAGGTTTACCAAAAAATTTGTGGGGAGAAGCTTTGTTGACAGCAAATTATTTATTAAGGAGGATATCTCATAAGAAATCATAAAATATTCCTTATGAAAAATGGAAAGTAAGAAAACTTTTATACAAATTCTTAGAAGAGTGGGATGCCTAGCAAAGGTTGCAGTGCTTAAAACTAAAACTGTTAAAATAAAATCCAAAACTGTTGATTGCATATTCATTGGTTATGCTAGCAACAGTTGTGCATATCGATTTCTAGTTCATAAATCAAATATCTCATATATAAATGTTTATACGATCATGGAATCAAGGAATACAACATTCTTTGAGAATGTTTTTCCACACAAAATGTCCTGTGAAGCAAGGTTACAAAAACGTTCTTTTGAATTAAACAAGGATGAGAAACTCATACGAAGTAAAAGGATGAGGATCTTAAAATCATTTGGGCCTAATTTTTTAACATATTTATTAAAAAACAAACCTCAAACATTTAAAGGGGTCATTCCTCTCCAGAAGCTCCATATTGGAAAGAAGTTGTGAATAGTGAAATTGAGTCAATTATGCATAATCATACTTGGAAGTTAATTGATCTTCCATTAGGAAGCAAACCACTTGGTTGCAAGATGGGTCAATAGATAAATATAAGACAAGACTTGTCGCCAAAGGTTACAAGCAACAAGAATGACTTTACTATTTTGATACATACTCACCAGTTACTAGAATTACTTAAAACATACTAAAAATTATGGATTACAGAATACTCGCTAACTTGCTGTACTTGAATGTTATAGTGATGCCAATTGGATATCAAGCACTAAAGACTCTAAACCAACAAGTGGTTACATTTTTACCCTTAGAGGTGGGGTTGTATCTTGGAAGCAAACATGTATAGCACGATCCTCAACTGAATCTAAATTTATAACTCTAGACAAGGCTGGAAAAGAAGCAGAATGACTTCAAATTTTTTTGGAAGATGTTCCCAACTGGTCTAAATTGATGCCTACAATATGTATACATAGAGATAACCAGGTAGTTATTGGAAGGGCACAGAATATTATGTATAATGGTAAGTCTCGACATATAGGACGGAGACATAATACAATCAGGCAACTACTTTCTAGTGGAATTATCACAATTGACTTTGTGAGGTCAAAAGATAATATTGTGGATCCACTTACTAATGGCCTAACTAGGGAGTTGGTTGAAAGTTCATAAAAAAGAATGAGATTAAAGCCTATAATATGAAGTTACTTAGAGAGGCAACCGAACCTAGATGACTGAAGATCCCAAGATCTAGGTTTAATGGGAAAATTGATCTCTAGATAACATAATGAGCACTGCATTAAAGTCTTCCACCCATTTTACGAATGATGAGGCAATGCTAGTATGGTTTTAGGGTAAGCATCATGCCTTTAATGATTTTTTTAAGCGATAATTATTAATAATAATAATAAAAAGAGCATATACGTTGTTCTATATAGGAATCACCTATGTGAGTGTGAATGGCCGCTTTTGTGAGAATTTTAAAGCGAATTCTCTAAAACACTCATGAGACCAGGCAGTGTTCAAGGCCAAAATGAACACAATTATGAGAACAGAGTTTGTTATAATGAGAAGCTGTGTGATATCTATTGTTTTAGTTTGCTCTAGAACGATTGCCAGTTCAAGGCATCATGTCCACTGATTAACCAAGTAAACTCGATTGATGTTCACTAGGGAAAGTTCAAAATTTATACTACTTATCCCCATGCAGGTTCTCCATTAGAGAAATACTGAAAGCTTATTTTCTTCCTTTTGTCAACTTACCATTTATGGGGGGATTGTTGGAATAGATGGTTATTATTTGTGAAGGGATGCATCACTTCATGAAAGAAAATAACAATTTGTGTTTCTTCGTGAATGGATGAATTGGATGCATCACTTATTATAGAAAAAGGACACGAGTTTTCGAATGACCACGAATAAGTCTATAAATATAGTCTTTTTCGAAAAATTATCCATAATCTTTTGTCTTCTTTCAAAAGATTTTCTCTCAATTGTCCACAATTTTGACGCTTAGTAGATCCACAAAGTTTGTTCGTTGATCTTCTAGACAAGGTATTACTCTTAGAACAAAGGTGATCTGTTCTATCACGAGAGACAATTACTCTCTAAACTCAATTACTAGACTGAGTAAATTTGTCTTAAGGAGACAACATAAACATAAATTCGTTAGACTCAAATCTATAATACATACATGTTTTCCTGCTTTGTTGGATTCATAATTTTCATAATAGTGTTTAGAGAAAATCGATAATATTCGATCAATTTCGGGTTTCCAAATAAAGATAACCAAACGAGGTTTGATCTCTAAACTGAAAAAATCCTTTTTCATTCATTAACTATGCATTTTATAATAAACTCAATAACACAGATCCCACCCACAGAAATCTGGAAAAATGAAAAAAGAAGAAGAAGAAGAAGAAAAGCATTACAAAACTGAAACACAATATAGCTATACCCATCACTACAGCGGTAGCATTTTCAACCTTGCTCCCTGCTTCTGTTTCCCATGTAGCAAGTTAAATATGCATTAGTGGAAATAAGAACACTATACAGCTGCTCGACGATGTATAAGCCGAGATTCTTTCCTCCTCTCTCTCCCATCACCACATTGGGTTTTCATTTTCTATGTTCTGTCGAAGACCCAAACTTACGTAAAGAGAGCAGATGCAGATGGTCTAGGATAAGCAGTGACTTCCTTGTTGCCACTGTCTGTGTTTTGCTTACAAGTCCTTGATCTTCTTGGTCCTCCAGTTCCTTTCGAATCCTGGAGATCGTTCAACATCGTAACAATTTCGTCCATATTCGGCCTGAACCTGGGTTCTGCAGATAGGCAACGTGATGCAAGGACTGCTAATCTAAAAGCTGATTCCATGGAGTAGTTGCGTTCAATACGTGCGTCAAGTAAACGAAAAGTCTTGCGTCGATTAGCAAGCAAGGGTTTGGCCCATTCTACCAGATTCTGTTCACCCTGTGGTCGATTTTTGTCGATGGCTCTTCGACCAGATATCATCTCCAATAGAACAACCCCAAAGCTATACACATCACTCTTGGCACTAAGATGACCTAACAATCCAGATGAAATAAAAGATTAACAAAACAGATCATAGAAAAGATTCCTTTTCTTCTTTAAAACAAGCACATCAATTCAATCATTAGGTAAGTATTACCTGTAGCTAGATATTCAGGAGCTGCATATCCATAGGTCCCCATAATTCTGGTCGACACATGACTTTTGTCTCCAGTAGGTCCATCCTTTGCCAGCCCAAAATCTGAGAGCTTTGCATTATAGTTCTGTAATCCCATCAAAGAATGGACTCTTCAATAAAAAAAAAAAAACAAGGCCAATAACTGAAATTCCGCTATACCGTAATAACTACTTACAGAGTCAAGGAGTATATTTGACGTTTTGAAGTCACGGTATATAACTTTGTTTTCCTCACTGTGAAGGAAAGCCAGTCCCTTTGCAGCACCAAGAGCGATCTTCAAGCGAAGGCTCCAAGAAAGAGGTTGAAAATACAGCCCTCCTGAAAGGTTAAATGAAAAGTTGCAAGAATAAATAAACTGAGAATTCTAAACGATGGAGCTTCTAAGTTTAATCAGTGAAGGAGATGAGAGCTTACTTCTAAACAAATGGTTTTCCAAACTGCCCCGTGGAAGGAATTCATACACCAGCAATCGGTGTTCATCTTCCAAACAGTAGCCTATCAGTTTCACAAGGTGAGAATGATGGAGTTGTCCCAGAAAAGTGACTTCAGCCTACAGTAATGAAGAAACTAAAGTTAATTGGATTGATACTTGGTAGCTTACTTTGTTGAAGTCAAAGGTAAAGTAGAAATCATAACCGGCCCGACATCTTTTACAGCAAGGAACAACAACTTACCAGCCACTCCTTGTGACCTTGGAGACCATCTAGGTTAAGCCTTTTCACCGCAACGACAGTGCCAGACCCTGGCTTGGCAGCAGAAAATGAATGCTCATCGATCCAACCTTTATAAACCGAACCAAACCCACCTTCCCCCAACAAACTATCAGGACGGAAATTCCTAGTGGCCAGTTTAAGTTCCGAAAAACTAAAGCTCTTCAGATTAGAGGAATGAAGAATCTCATCCTCACTACGAGGAATTGACGTTGATGAGAACTTGCTGTTGATGCTTGAACTAGAGAGATCGATCGCATCCCTGCTCATGCTGTTTAAGTTTCCTCCTGCATAACTTAAATGTAAGATAGATATCCATAACCTGAAGAAAAACTATTGTTGTCAAATCAAGTTGAATTGTATACACAATTTCGATTTTGACTCGCAAAATTCGGATTCATGTAAGCACATTCAAATACAAGAAAGATCCAAAAATAACAAAAATATTCCAATTCTCAACACAAAAGAATATGACTGCCGGCTGGTGGGGGTACAGTGAAGAAATGCAACCCAAGTGTGAAATAATGCATTAGAAAAGAAACCAAAACCAAACAATAAACAAACAAATAAACAGCTACTTACCATTGTATCTAAATTCAGAATTTTTGTTCTGATGAGTTGATTCACAGATCTCAATCAATCAAGCTACAAAAGTTCTTCAAACAAACATACTATAGACATCAAATGTCAAAAAGACCCAGATAACAGAACTCCAACCATTTGTTAAAAGTAAAATCATGGAAACAGTTTTTCCCAACAGAGAGAAGGACAAAGAAATGAACAATAAAACTTAAAAACAATGGACACGATAATTCACTTCTAAGGCTTTTTTCAGAGCTCTACCTGTACTGCATGTGCTAACAGCTTTAATCTTGGCGCTAAAGCATATCCCCATGGAAACGACTCAAAATCTCACAGCCTGACCACTTATCTCCCTACGGATCACAAAATTCAGCCCCTTACAGCAAGAAATTTTAACAATAAGTTGCAGATCCGAGATGGAAAATGGAGAATCATATGTTTAAGTCAAAAGGGTATCGGAAAACCTCCCAAAAACACTGGCATGCAATCACAAGTTCAGAATTGAAGTTCTTAGCACATAAACAAGAAGAAAAATCCGAAAGAACACAAAAAAAAAACCCCCCCAAAACCCAATGAACAGGGGAGGGAGTAAATTCAATTACCAGGTTCGGTTGAGAGATTCAGAGTCCCTAGCAAGAAACGAAGTTGACGAGGAAGAAATAGGAGGTGAAAACAAACATTTAAATGGGTCGATTCGAATGGCGAAGGAATCTTTGAAAACAAATTGAGAGAGAGAGAGAGAAAGGGGGGAAAGGGTTGAGCTGAGACTACTTTGACTGGGGAAATTGTGGGATAGTAAGAATGAATAAAGAATGGAGCAGTGGGAGATGGTTGAAGAAAGGGGGTCCAGTGCACGAAGGTATGCACTAATGGCGGTCAGTCCACGGGCCCGCATTTTGGCCTAGAAACATTTTTTTGTTTTGTTTTTGTTTTGAAGCTTTTTACCTGGTCAAATGGAAGCAGAGGAAAACAGATAGGGTTTTTGGGGCTGCAGAATTCTGATGATACGATTCTCCACCATTTGATTTCCATCAGGTCAAGAAGTGAAGAAGCCATAAAATTGACAAGTGAGTCAACAACAACCCATCACTACTATACTCTGTTATTGCCAATTTCCATAACCGTCTGTTGTGTTCTTCTTCAATATTGTAATCTATTTTCCTTGAAATATGAATAATGAATATCAACATCCTATTATCATACCAAAAATGTGTGAATTATTTGCATCACCTCTCTTGCATATCATTAGTGAAAATTTCAAAACGAGAGGTGGGGGTAAGAGAGTTAATAGGATTGTGGATCGTGTACGAGTAAGAGGATGAAAGAAGGATGAGATTAAGATTAAAAAACAGGATGCACATAGTCCTTTTGGCACTACCAAATGATCATTCTTCATTAATTTTTTTAAAATTTAGGCCAGTTTGTACACAAAGCACATGGATTAGACTCAGTTTGAAATTATCCTTTTATAATCAACAACGTGTATGATAGGGTAAGTAATGTTTTGTAAGTTTTAATTTTTTAGAAAAAAGCAATTAATTAACTATATAAGTTATTGTGATTGTTATAGGGTTCCTTTGTTAATTCCATTATTCTAATGTTGATATTTTTGTTTTATAAAAATTGTTTGTTGAATTTGTGCCTTCCCTCCAAGCTATGGGTCCCTTTTGTTATTGTTTAATATATATGCCTTTAAAAAAAACTTGACTTTTCAATAAAATTAATCTTCTTTATCTTTACTTTAAATTTCATTCTACAATATTTTATTCTCAATCAAAGAAAAAAAAAATTCCCAATTCATAATTTTCAATGTAACTCATATTTTTTAAGAATTTTAAATTCAAAAGGTGGTATATAAAATAAATTGTATTTTTAAATATAGTGAAATAAACTAAAATATTTACTAATATATACCCAAAATTTAGATTCTATCAATGATAAACACTGATAGACTTCTATCAATGTTATTTATAGAAGTATATAAGTGTCTATTTAATGTCTATCATTGCTAGAATCTGAAATTTTGTTATGTTTTTGTAAATATCTTTTTTTTTTTATCAAATTTACAATTTTTTTATAATTTTCTTAAAATAAATCTATACAACGTAATTACCACCAAAATCATTGATACATTTGATTGGTTCAAATATATATATAAAAACTAATATACAATATATGTTTATGGATAGAAACAACAGTAAAAAAAGAAATTAGAAACATATGTTATCAAAGTATTACAAATATTAAATAAAAAAAAATAGCAAACCAATCATACTAGAATTTGTCTTGGAATTAGTTTTGGATTAAAAGTGTAACACTTTTTGTTCAAATTTGGCATTTTATTATACGTTATTGTGGTCAAATTTTCTATCGTTTTCTTAGGAAACAAACAAATCCCCCTAATTTTTTTATTTAAAAAAAAATATATGAAATAAAGAAATCCACACAATTTTCAACAATTCTTTTTCACAAATTTCAAGAAATCCACGTGGGTCCTTCGTGCTAACAGCAAGTAGAAAATTTTAATATTTATTCCTCAAAAGAAGAATTGTTTCTCTATACACTACCGACCAAAGTTCAATGTTCAATTCTCAAAGCTTCCATAATCTTGTATATAAATAATTTAGTTAAAACCACTTCTTAAGTTTTTAAATACATCAATTTACAAATTTTATACTCCATTCAACTATATCATATCCATATAAATATCATTGTCATACTCATTAGTTTTCTTTTTTAAAAACATAATAATAATAATAATAATAATAAATAATATATTTATGTCACATTCTGAGATAAATTAACGAGAAATTCAACTTTTAATTTTGTATTTAATTAGTTATATTTTTTTTAGAAATATATATACTAATAAGTAAATTATTTATCTACTATTAAAAGTTGAAGGACTTATCAGACAAATCCACGTAAATACTTATAATTAGAGTTAAATGTATATCTATTTGACTTTTACTCTTAAATGACTTTTTGGTTATGTTTATTTTGAAATTTATTAGACTATTTTAATGTTGCTTAACTGAAACTTTCGAAATCCACATTTGATTACATGACTTATTATATTTTGTTACCATTCATGTTTGTTAGAGGAATATCGGTGTTTCATTGATGATTCATTGATAATAATGACAGATTACAGCCCTATATATAACCATATTAAAACACACTAAAGGAAAGAATATACAAGAATAATATAATATTTCCTAAGAATAATATTTCCTAAAAATACTCTAATTATGTCAATATCCTCCCTCAAACTCAAGGTTATCACAAACTTGAGTTTGTTAGAAAAACTTACTAAACAAATCAGTAAATCTAGGATATCAAGAACCCACGAAGAAGAAAAACACAAGGAACTTCTAGGTTGGAGACAGATCCCACAAAGAACAAAACGAAGAACTTCTAGGATGGAGACAGATCCCACGAAGAACAAAAGGAAGAACTTATGGGATGGAGACATAGATCCTCGATCTATAACAGAACCTACGAAGAACATACCAAACTTCTGGGTCGGAGAAATAACTACTGATTTGAAAACAGAATAAATAAATAAATAAATAAATATATATATATATATATAAGTAATTTTATGAACTGAATCATGGGTTTTAATGATGGAATTGGATTCAAAGATCGAGATAGCGAAGAAAAGGATCGAGATAGAGACGGAGTGTTATAATGTTGAGGAGGAACGTCAGTGGAGAGTAGCCAAACCCTAAATGCAAACATGAAGCATAAACAAGTAATGGGATTTGATCCTGAAGAGGAAAGAGGGTGGTGAGGATATTCCGGCTGTTCCACGACGACTTGGAGTTGACGGCTTGGATTGGAGATCTGAACGGAGGTGGGGCGGAGCGGATTTGAAGGGCGGCGACGGATCTAAGATTGGAGGGGGCGGCGACGGCGACTGATGCGAGAAGCTTCGTGCAGCTGACGTGGGTTGCAAAGGAACGGGCGAGGAATGGCAGATCCGAAGGCAGCGGCAGCGGCGGCTGAAGTTGGAGGCGGCGACGGACGTGGGTCGCAAGCGACTGGCGGCGGATGGATTTCTAGGGAATTGTGGGGGCGGATGTTTTTTTTCTTCTTTTAAAGTAAAAACAAAGAGTGAAAGTGGGAGATTTACATTTGGGTCTGCTGGGTCTACCTCCGTCTATGGCTAGTCATTGACGATAGACGGAGGTAGAGATCGAACACGAAAATAGAGATCGACTAAAACCTAAAGCTCTGATACCATGTTAGAGGAATATCAGTGTTTCATTGATGATTCATTGATAATAATGACAGATTACAGCCCTATATATAACCATATTAAAACACACTAAAGGAAAGAATATACAAGAATAATATAATATTTCCTAAGAATAATATTTCCTAAAAATACTCTAATTATGTCAATAATGTTAATGTTAATGCAAGTGTAATCAAAGTTATTGTTATTAAATATTAAAACTTTTCATCTTTACATTATTTTCATGAAAATCAATAGAGTCAAGAAATTGAATTAGATAACAAAATGAAAAAAAAATCAGTTAGAAATTTGATTCATCGATTAAAACAGATTAGCTAAACTCAAAAATTCAAAACCAGAATTCCAGGTATCAGAAATTCAGATTTCCAAATCACACACCCAAACACTGACATTTGTAATATCCAAGTATCAAAACCTTATCAATAAACCCACAGATATTCAATTCCAAACCTACGTGCCAAATCGTCCCCTTAAAATTACATTGGTAACCTTTATTTTTTTCTTTTGAAAAATAAGTTTATTTTTATCTCTCTTTTTTTGACCCATGGTTTTCCTAAGTTAGTATAGGAATTTAGTTTTTAGTTTTATTTATGGAAAAAAGTTTATATCCTTCTATTTTTCTCTCCTATTTTTTAATTTTAAATTAAAGATATATTTTCGAACATAAAATTATCAACTCCAAGCTTACTAACTCTAATAAAACTTGTCAGTAAAAAGATAGATAAAAATATTCAACAAAACTCAAATCTTAAGGATAAAATTGAGGATAAAAATATAAAATATTGAATTCATGTAATTAAATCGAAATAAAACTCAAATCTTAATGGTAAAATTGTTTATTAAATAAAAACTACAGTCAAAATCAAGAGACAGAAAGAGTATTTTTCTATTTTACAAACTACTTTTTGTAACGAACCAAGTCCAGGATTTAAAATTCAGATCCTCAACATTCCCCTACAACCTAACAACACCATCCTTCCTTGTTTTAAAGATTTATTAGAGTTAAAGTTGCCCTCACAAACTAACACGAGTTCTTTTAGCATGTTTTGTTCTCACTTACATGCATCCTAGGAAAATTCTCAAGAGGTCATTCAACAAAAAAAATTATTTCAAGCTAAGCACGCTTAATTTTAGAATTCTTACGATCGAACCACCGAAAAGGAAGGTACACCTTATTCTTATAGGTAGTAACTATAATTCTTTTAAGTCATTCTTAACCTTACTTTCATATCTTCAAGATCCCTTTTGATATGAAATCGGTTCATTTATGACCCTCCTCATCACACTTTTTGAGCTTACAAATTTAATTTTGAAAATTTAAAACTACAAAATAAATTAAAGAAAAAAAAAATGAAGGGGACCTACTTAGTTTAACTTCAAATATATTTTATTTAGAGTTTACAATTATATATTTTTAAGATTTGAAAGATATAAATAAGTTTTGTATTTTTGGTGCATATATAGCATAGCATTTAATCAGTGATTGTGAAAAGACCATACAAATGCCGACCAACATTTATCAGCACAGCACATTTCAATTATTTTAAACTCCTATTCACATCCTACCCTTCTAATTACAACCTCTTCTTTTATGGGTGTAAACAATTATTTATTGCTTTAATGCCATTTTCCAACTTTTCATCTTTATGATCTCCCTACCAAATTTTGATTTTGGGTCCCAACTATTTCATAACGTTTAGTTTGTCGTCAAAACAATAGAAGTTTTGTTCAAATAATCCTTATCTCATTTTTCATTTTGTTGCAACAAACAAATCAAACGAGTAATTTACCTGTGATGATGAGATTATATACGATGCGATAGTAAATTACTAGATGCTTTGATCAAACATGGAATATGAGATTGGCTGCCAAGTTTGGCGACGACATTATCATGATGTTGGATAAATTGATAGTGAAATGGCACCTTCTCATAATATGTAAGAGAGCCATAAATTAAAAGTTTTGAGATGGCAAGGGATAGTGAGTATAGAAATATTATCAAATAGTTTTGTTCGTAATACATTATCTTCTCTTCTCTTTTAATACTTTCATATAAATTGAAATGAGCATTAATTAAAGGACGGGCGTAGAGTAATTAGTTATCAAACTATAGAAATACCTTTAGTGGTAAAAAAAAATTGATAAACTAGTTTTTAAGTATGTTTTGTAGTGATTTTTTTAGTAGAATAATTGTGGAGAGATGAAGAGATCAAATCTTGAATTTGAAGGAAAAAATAATTATTAATCTAAACTTACTTTTGGCATTTGTTACTTTATCGGGGAAATATTAGTTCTAAAAGAATGCACCAATAATGCGTTTTAACTTAAAAACTTTAATTATTCTTAGTAGTAATGGTTATTTTCATCTTATAGATCTTTGTAATCTTAGCATAAGTACTTTTGGTAAAGTGAGCTTAGCTTAACATCATTAACATTACCTTCTATTTCAAATGTAAAAGTCTTGTCTCCAAATCTCAATAATTGTATTGTGTTACTACGATCATAATTTAGGTTTTTTTTTAAAATAAAACATAATTAAGTAAATCCTAATTAAACCCACCCCTAAATTAATAATTAATTGAATTTCATTGATATTTTTAGTGAGAGTAAACATTATAATAGGTGTGCCATGTGACAAATTTGAATTGGGGAATAACATTTAATGCAAAACATTTAGGTGTGTGGTATGGTTGGATGGGATGATGCAAGACAGACACACATGTGACACAAATTCCTGTTTAAAAAGCATATACTTATTATTATTATTATTATAGTTGGCAGAATTTAATTATGATCATAAATGTGTTTTTGTCTCATCCTTCAACACACAATTGAATTTCACATAGTTTATTTCAAAAAATAGAAAAAAATATTATATTATATCATGTAGTAATTGTTGCTGTTTTAGATATGTTTATGACAATTGATCTTTTGTTGTCTATTTTTAAAATTTATGTTTATGTTTTCATATATTTTCTTTAAATAACATATATACCTATTTATTAAATTTGAAGTCAATACTAAAATTTCAAAAATAAATATAATCACATTTTAAAAA
Organism: Cucumis melo; assembly: GCF_025177605.1. Lineage (NCBI taxonomy): Eukaryota > Viridiplantae > Streptophyta > Magnoliopsida > Cucurbitales > Cucurbitaceae > Cucumis > Cucumis melo. Next base: position 2,134,344 of record NC_066868.1, read on the forward strand.
TTTTGTGTTCGTTTTTAAACGTAGCATTTAGGTTTGGAAATCTAAAATAATTTCAAATCATACTTTTATTTAAATATTTGAGGGTTGGTTTTTATTCTTTTTCATAGTCTAAAATTCAAAATTTAATCCACTTGAGGGTAGAAAAAGTGAACTTAATTAAAAAAAAAAAAAAAAGAAAAACCCTAAATGTCTCAAGTTAGCCAACATATTTCTAAGCAATATTTGATTAGTTAAAACTTATGTGTTATTTTCAACCATATCATAGTCATTTTAGGTAGAAATCATGAAAATATTGTCAACAACCATTTAAATTATATTACTTTAAACTAATCCTAAATCATAAATGATATAATATCACAAAATTATTAGTAAAAGTGGTACTTATAAATGGACATAGAGGTCAACTTTAAGACACCAACTAAATTTAACTTTCTCTTTTGGACAACCAAATATGTGACTAAATTAAACCAATCAAATTACAATTTTGTTCCGTGCCCTAAAAGATATATATGAATATAATTGATGATCTCTGTCTTAATATCAAACTTCTTATCTGTAGAACAAAAGATCATGTCGATTATTATTTAAACAAATTAAGTTCTATTTGAGAAATGAATAAAAGTTATAAAGTTTTCTTTGCGCTGGAGTGTTATCCAAGTTTACCGATTTGCATGCTTTCAAGTTAATAAAATCCAGGTTAAGATAAGTTAGAAGATCGAACGTTCTAGTGTTTCACGTAGAGGCATCTAGGCTGCTCCAAGTTGCGTTTACATTCGTAACACAAGAAGGAGTTATTGCTGGTGGGGGCGTGACAAACTCGTTTTGACAAAAAATTTAGACTTTTTGAAAGTTTATTAAAAAAATATATATACTTTAAATCAAAGCTTAAGTATACTAAGTGCCAACATCTTGTACTTTTGAGTTATAATTAGAGGTATGTTCAAATAACTCGCTATACTGAATAATCTAGACTACCCAACTCAAATTGCAAGGGTCGAGTTGAGTTCAGGTTACATTTTTAAACATTTGGGTTGACCCAACCCAATCCAACCCAACTCAAAGTTCTAATGTTATTAAAATATATATTATAACTTATAAATATTAGAATTCATATTTATTGAAATTTGTAATAGATATATTAAATTTTAATATTTAGAATTTGAGTTTTTTGAAATTTTTAGTTATTAATATGTGTGTAAACAAACAAATTAATTATTTAATAAAAATATACTTTTAAAAAAAACAATATAGCAGGAAAGAGTGATTGAATTGAAGATCATATTTGGATCATTTAGACTCAATAAATCCCTCAAACCTAACCCAACCCAACCATGTACGAGCCTAATTCTAGCTTAATGTAAAAAAAAGAACGTGATGAAGAATACATTGTTATTTTTTGAAAAATATAAATCGTTAATTATTCTAAATAACATTTTGATAGTTGTAGATATGTTGGATTTTGTTTCTTTTTTATTTTTTGGTTGAATATGTTATATTGGATTTGACTAATCCGTGATGGATACATTTTCCAATATTTGCAAATACCATACAATACCATTATATATAATATTAATATAATATGAGAAGATTACAATGAGAGGTTTTATGCAACACAAAAGTCAACATAAAGGGTCCTTCCAAGCCCCCACTCTCCCCCAAAACAAACTGTTTTCTTTTTATTTATTTTATTTTTGCAACTTTTCTTTTCTTTTCTTTTCTTTTCTTTTCTTTTCTTTTCAAGCTTTGGATATTTCCTAAAATCATCATTCATTGTTTGAAAAAAAAAATAATAATAAAACAATTTTTTTTTTTTTTACCCTTTTTCCCTTTTCCTTTCTTTTTCTACTTTTTTGCATTACAAGTACCTCTTTTTCTTTTATTTTGAAAGAAAAAGTTTTGGTAAAGTTTGAATTCATTCACTTTTCTTTTTCTCTTTAATTTACCTTTTTAAAGGTAAGAGATTTGAGAAAAAGGATTGCTCAAATTCTAATTAAAAGTTTCTTTCAATAATATTGCATCAATCCATCAATTGACAAAAAGAAAGAAAAAGAAAAAAGAGGGAAAATAAATTCATTCATTCATTTTGGGAAAAACTTTAATCCATAAAATTCATAAAAATATAAATCCTAAATTAAAATTTCGTAGTTAATAGATTGATCTTAAATTATATATGCATTAAAGTACAATATTGGCATTTTAAAACCAAAACAAAAAAAATCGGCCAATTCTATAAAAAAAAAAAAAAAGTTTAAAGACTTTTTTTTTTTTTAATATTTTAGGCATTTTTTTAAAAAATTTGAAGTATCACAACTTAAAAAAGAGATAAATCTAATACGAACCAATAATTTTGCAATTTTTCTTTCTAAATATCCATAAATTCAAAACAAAATTTGGAATTTAACGTTCTATTTATATTATCGACTTCAAAGTTAATTATTCAATTTATCCGCTTTATATAATAAGACATCAACTATAATATGATTCAATAAATAAAAATATTAAAATCACATATAGATTATTATTGGGTTTTCAATTGTTTTTTTTTTTTTTTTTTTTTTTACTAATGTTTTGAGAAACAAAAGCAATTTTAAAAACATTTTTTTCAACAAGATAAGTTTTTAAGAGTTTGTTTTTCGTATCTATAATTTAAATAATAATTCAAGTGTTTTTTTTATTTAAAAAAGAAATAAAAATATTGATAGAAAAATTAAAGGAAACAAAACACAAACTTAAAAAATAGAAACTAAAAGTGAAACTGCTATCAAACCCTAATTGATCTAAAACTCTTCCAAAGGTTAATTTTTTACCCTAAAAACTAAAAAACTCATTAATAGTCCACTAAAACCCCATAAAAGGGGGTTTGAATCAAACAATTTCGATCGAAAATGGAAGTTGATGTTGAAGAAAGTGAAACATAATTTTCTTAACTTTGCCGTGATTATCCCTCTTTATATATATAAGAAATAATGTTTTTCTTTGCCCAATTGACTCTCCTTTTACTATCATTGAACAAAAGTCTTCAACAAAAGGCTTTTTCTTCTTCTATAAATGAAAGTAAATCGTAAGTCATAATCGAGTTTTAGCCGTGTCCCATATTTTCAATTTTAATAATATATGTTTTTGTCTTACATTTTTTTTTTTTTTTGAAATGGTTACATATTTAATCCAAAGGACATTTTAGTTAATGGATTCTCAAAACTATGTTATTTTGATTCTTGAGCTCTCTTGAACTTTCTTTCCCCTTTAATTTTTAATAGAATTTCTTAATTTATCTCTTAAAACTTTTGAAATTTTTACTTCAATAACTGCACTTTAAATAGATAGATAAAGTGACATTTATTGAAAGCTACATAGGATGAAAATTAGGTCACAAAATAATAATAAATAGCAAATATGTATGTATATACTTATTTATGTTTTAGTATTATAGTTATAATTTATGGAAGACATTTTAAAGTCAAAGTGTAGATTGTTGAAAAGAGAAAAAAAAAAAAAAAGGGACCAATTTAGGTGAATAAGTGGAGATGACAATGGCCAAAAAAGTTGACCAACTCTGTTGACATGTGGTATGAAGTGAATTGATGAGGTATACTATACACTAAGTTTTACAAATTTTTGTTTTTATAAAGAAACATATTTATTAATGAAATTATATATGTCAAACTATCATGATTGTTAATTATTAGTATGACTTATTTTGTCATTTTCACTCATTATTTTTAAAAAATGGAAGAACTTCAAATGAATTGAAAATGTCAAAATTAGAAGATATCAGCATTATTGTTTTATAAAACATATTGTTTGTGTATTTCAGAAATATTTTTGAACATAATATACAAAAATTCACAAGTTATATATATTAGATCTATCTTTGAGGGTTAGCTTTAATAGAATTTATATTGATATGTATAATAAATATCAATCCAAGGAGGAATTTAATTTTACTTTTACCCTATGCTTGGACCCTCACAAAATTAAACTTTATGATGAAATCAATACATCCTCAAAAGTAAAGTTGAAAACTGCTCCAAGTACCAACTAATAAATGAGACAAAATCCAACCAATAAAGAATCTAACATCATTCCTCATTGGATATTCGAGTTGACAATATGCAAATGTTTGAACTTCGTGACAAATTCGAGTAAGTAAAGAAAATACACACAATTTCTTGTAGGAACCAAAATGGGACATGACTCAACTAATGAGTATCTTAATATTCACGAGGTCTGTGATTCAAAGTAAGAGTAGTAAGTTACCCCCTTCATTCTAGTTTAGAATTTGATTAGATGAGATGGAGAATTCAAGATTAATTTACAAGTTGAGTGAACATAATGAATCTTTCTTTCATCAAATTTACAAATTCACACACGAGTAACTTAAATACTAGAGAAGCTCCACTTTTGTTTTTATTGCAAACCATAAATTTCTTCCTAATTCTAGAATTTATCTTTGGTAATTCTTTTTCATTGATTCTATGCAACAACAGTAGTATGTATTATTGCCACAAAAATATCAAATTTGAATCATAAAAGGAATACAAATCTAGATCAAAATGAAGAGCAAGAGCATAGAATAAAAATGAAGTAGCCCCTCATTCAAATACATTTGATTGTTGAGAATGAACAGAGCAGCCCTCATCTACACAAATTTGATCACTTCTTCCACAGTCCAAGACATAGTCAGTTAGATAAAGTCATGTTTTTTCCAGTATTTTTTCCTAACCAAATCTGTTTTTCCACAACACTTCCCCCTCAACCTCACCTGCTCCTTCCAAAAAGAAGAAGAAAAAAAAGACCAAAAGAATTTGGAGATGGGAAGCCATTAGAGAGAGGGAGGGAGGGAGGGGGAACAGTTCTTGCCTGAATGGGTTGGTTGTCTCAAAAAATGTCCAAATGGGATGGAATTGCCTTCTAACTTCAAACTTTCGATCGGCCAAGGAGTTGAAAAGCTCCCACCCATTCGCATTTAGTAGATTCAGGAACTTTCTCGTTGTCGATAAAGGGTGTCCAAGCATCCTGAGATGGGTCAGTGAGAACCCATTCGACCTTTTCAGGTACATTGAAGAAATCGAAGTTTAAAGGAGCAGATTTAGCATTGCTGGAAGATTTCTTGCCCTTGGGTTCGTCAGAGCCATCGGTAGACTGCAGAGTCGCAAATCAGGAACGAAAAAAATGGATGAGAGATCTGGATATCTCATTGGGTGCCAAAGAAGGAATGTTAGCTTTCAACTCACCGACGGATTACCATCTAATGATTTCTTCCGTTTCCTTAATGTTCCTGTTTCCAGAAAGTAAAGAACCTCGATCTTAGACCGGAATCGACGGTTTGAGACTGGGTCAAAGTAGTACTGCAAGGGACATGGGGATAGATTAGATTCTTTCTACATTCCTTACTGTTTGTTTGTTTAATAAATATCTAAAACAGAATAATAAGAAAAGGGATCCTCAAGAAATAAATGGGCCCAAGCATGCTCCCAATTAATTCAGCATGAGAAAAAATAATAACCAATTCATAAGCAATTTCCACACGACACTCAAACTCAGTACTCAATAATTAACACATGATACTTTGTGTCTTTTTTACTTAAATTGCTTGTTCTTGTTTTGTCCATAACAACGTTGTTTTAAACTAGGCAATTGAAGAAATTGAGGTATAATCCATCTCAAACTTGACTTCTAGTGAAGCATCATATATCAATTCAAGCACCAAGAACTAATCACATATCCTATATAAGTTGCACAATTCAAAAAAAGAGTCCAAAAAATTGTTGGTATAGGTAGCAACTTTAAATTCTTTTAAGCTTTTCTTAACCATACATTTATATCCTTAGGATCTCTCTCATTCAAATATGATCTCGGAACATTCACATTCCCCTCTTAAACTTAAGATGTTATATTTTTGTTATTCTTTTTCCCATGCTGATCTCCATCCTAATCAACCAAACTCTGTAATCCTAATTGGTTTCATATAAATGGTAAGTAGCCAACTAGAGCGAACCAAAATCCAAAGAAGCACCTACAAATCGAAGTTTATCAAGGCTTGTTCACCATCCAAAGGAAAGGACCAAGAAAGCTTGTTACGTTAACTGCATGACAGAAATGCTTGGATAATCCATGGACCAGAATGTACTTAAATGCTATACCAAGTAAAGGACAAAAGAATTCCCTAAAAAAATTTATATGAAATGAATTCCTTCATTTCTTAATTCCCAATCAGGTAATTTAAACTTGTTGGAGTACCTTAGATCTATTATGCAGCAAGTACAGGGCACTATATAAACTATTTAGTCCTAGAAAGTCTTGCAATTCATATTCTGTAACATTCTCTCTAATAAAATTACTCTTCCACCGTCCTGTGGACGAGTAGCTAAAACAGTGTTAGTAAACCACTCCTCTATTTTACGTCTGCTATAATCTTTGTTTGACGATTTTGTAATAACTGGAACACCCATCAACTCAATAAAGAATACAGCTAATGATCCATTTTTCAGATGATCAAATCCATAGTAGTTCTTAAACCCTTTACTACTTGATATATACCTCATATCCCCAAAATTGATGAGCTAACACCAAAGAGCTAATGAATACACGTAAGGCAAAAACAAAAGATCCTTTTCATGTTTTAATCCGAAGCTCCAAACGGAATATAGGTATCACAAAAAAATTATTCATAAGTAGAAGAAAAATAGTTCACAGGACGTTAAACCCCTATTCTATTTTGCATGGCTAATTAATTACCAAAACAGATTAATCTCCACTACAAAGAAGCAACTGATAAAAAAAAAAAAAAAATTAAGAACCGATAAGGAAATCAATTCACCTTATCGACGGTTCCAGCGGTAGCACCAGAGGAACGAACTCTATCTTCAACAACCCAGCCAGGGGGAAGCCAATTAGGCCGTTCAGACAAGGCAGATTTCGAAGACGCAGAGTTAGAAGCGGAGACTTTCTTGGAAGGGGAAGAATCTCCATTGAAAGAGTTGAGAGGGTCGGGGCGCAATGGAGATCGACGAGTGGAAGAGGTTTGGGGGGTTTTGCGAGGAGTCCGGTCAAGATCTCTGGAAGGTAGGGTTGGGGAAGGGACGGTGGAGATGGGGGTGGCGGTAGCGGAGGAGGAGGAGGAGTCGATGAAGGAACCGGCGGAGAGGAGAGGATCAGGAGGGAGGTGGTGGGAGAAAGGTAAGTCGGGTCGGGTCGGATCATGAGGACGGGGCCAATCGGAGTCCGGAAGTGAAGTTCCAGAAGCAGACATGTGGGTTTGGGGTTTGAGGGAAGAAGAAGAAGAAGAAACGGGAAAGAGAACGTTAAGAACACAACACATTATTTATTGTCTTTCCTTACTTTAACACTAATAACATAACAAACAAACCATTTTCTTTCTTTTTCCTTCCCTGTTCATGGGCTTTGGCCCAACCTCCAACGTTACAAAAATTCAAAATTCATCACTGGGCCTTGGCCCATTCTCTCTTTACGCCAAAAGTATGAATAAAGAAATAATAATTTAGTTATTTTGATATTTAATTAAAGATATTTTTAACGGTTGAGGTTGTCTGAAATTCAAAATAATAATTTTGTCATTTTGACATTCAACTAATTAATGTTATTTTGATATAAAATATATCGTTGACGTTCTCAGATTTTTAAAAATAATAAATTTGTTGTTTTGAAATTTAACTAAAGTTATTTTGAAATAAAATCTATCGTTGAGAGTCTATAAAATGAAAACTAATAATTTAGTTATTTTGAAATGTATAAGATTGAATAAAGTTGGTAAAATGTTGAATCAATTAGTTGAGTCGCGAGATATTAGGAAGAAGTTATGATATGGATTGTTATATGATTCTACTAACATAGATTAATTACACCAAATAATCACAAGTGGGGAATGTGGATATTTTGGTATTTTATAAAATATCATACACGTGTAAAAAAATGTCATTTGCTAAAAATCAAAAGAAATATCGATTTTGCCATTTTTCAAAATGACCTCTAAAAAACATGTTATATCTCTTATTATTATTACTTTTTTTTCAATTGGTCCGTATCTTTTAAATATTACATCTTTGGTCTTCAAGTTTTAAAATGTTATAATTTTATGTTTGAAATTTGATTTTTGTTTTATTATGGTTTATAAATTTTAAAATATTTAGTTTTGAACTTAATTTTTTATTTAAGATAATATTTTTGGTGTATCATAATATACACTCATTTTTGTGTATTTCTCTCCTCACTTACATCAAATAATAAAAAAAAAATTAAAAATAAAATAAGAAAATTTTACCACATGAAAAATTGTGATGGGACATTTGGTGGAGTATATTATAAAGATTGGTTTGCATGGCTTGCATCCAAGTGTTTTCCATTAATTAAATATTCAATTTTTATCTTTTGTGCTAACATCTATTAATTAATTTAAAAGTTAAAATACTTATAATCAATTGAGTTTCTGTTAAACATAGATTTACAAACATATGGAAAGTAAATAGTAATGAAAAATAAATATAAAAAGCATAGATTTTAAAACTTAGAGACTAAATTAAAAAAAAAATTAAGAATAAAATTTAAATATTTAGAGTTTATTGAAACCGAATTTAAAACTTAAGGATTAAAAATTCAACATTTTGAGATTTAGAAATCAAATAAAAGACTAGATCCAAAATCATTTATTAGAATATATATTGGTCATTGAAGTTGGTGAGAGCTTGTAATAATATGAGTGGTTTGGTTTGGGTATAGTGTAGATGGAAGTAAGTCGAGCCTAACTTTTTAGGGGGCGTTTGGGGGAAGGGTTGGATTATGAGGGTTAGGGTTATGTAATCCAACCCCCGTTTGGGGGAAGGGTTATGTAACCTTAGTTTTAACTCCTTAATCCTTCCTCAACCCTTCTTCAACACTTCTTAATCATTTTTCAACTTTTCCTCAATCCTTCTTCACAACATTATCATAACACTTCATTCATAACACTTCTCCCAAACACATCTTATCATAACACTTCCTCCATAACCCTTCCCCAAACACATCTTATTATAATTCTAGGTTTATCTTAACACTAGGTTTATCATAACCCTAACCCCCCATAACCCAACCCTTTTCCCAAACGGTCCCTTAATACCTAAGAACCATTATGCAGAGGATTTTACTCTCATTTCATTATTATATAGCAATTCATTTATTATTTTCTTTAAAAAATTATTTTTCTTAAAATATTTATTATGAACCTAAAGAAAATAGTATCTAGAATCATGTTTTTTCTTTTTTCTTTTTCTTATTACAGGAAAGCTATGTTTTCTTTTTCAAAATTTAAGCTCATTTACATTAACGTGTCAGTGTTTAAGAAATTGTGGAAAAAGTAGAGAAATGAATTATTGGAAGAGAAGTTATTTTTAAGCATAATAAACTCTACAATTTTTCACTTTGATTGTTCCAGTGGAACTTGTACCTTAAGTAAAAAAAACTTGATGTAGATTAGGGTGACCTAATATGAACCATGTATCATTTCTCTTCTTCATTATTGTTCTTAATATACTTATTTAAAATTTAGGTTGATTTATTTATTCTTTTAAGTTTGTTGATTTATAATTATTTAATACGAATTATATGGAATTAAAATAGATAGTTAAATAATGTTTTATTATCTAAATTTGGTTGATTAATTTAGATCAATGTACTACTATCTCTATCATGTGCGATGCGGTAGAAAACTCGGAGACATAATTTATGATGAAAAGAAACTAGATTAACTAATCTAATCTAGTGTTCCCATATTATATTTTATTTATATACCCATTGTCTTTTCCACACTTATTCTTTTAAAAAATGGGTTACCAAACATGTCTTAGAATTTGATTTGGGGATATATATATATATATATATATATATATATATTTTCAAATATAGTAAAATAAAATAAAATATTTACAAAATATAGCAAAATATTATATTTATTACTAACTATCGGTGTCTATTAGTGACTTATAGATACCGATATTTTTAACAATTTTGTTATCTATGATAATTTTCTATATATATAATTAAAAAAGATACATTTATTTTTATCTTTAAAAAAATGCACAAGAAAACTTGTTTTAAAACTAGTTACCCAACATATTTGATATTTGCTTTCAATATACAAAACTTTAAAAATAGGGGGAAAAAAAACAAAAAAAAAAGATTGAAATAGTTATCAAACATCATCTTAGTTATGTTTATAATGTTTAATTAATGCTAAAACCATTTTTGAAAAAAGAAAGAACAAAAAATGAAAACACATGAAAGAAAAAAATGGTGTGAAACGTGCCCTAACAAACATTTTTGTATGTTATATTTCATGAATTTATTTATGATATAATATAAATGTGATCATTATCCAATGTAGTCTAGTATATAAAAATATGGATACATTGTGTTTGAAAATTGTTGAAAGTTTTTATAGACGAACATAGCGCAAGGTAGCCTAGTTTGTATGAGTATATAAGTGATAGCATTATGTTTTGTTTGTGAATTAGCAAAACTATGCAATGGGAGAAGGCTTCCATTCAAAATATGCACAAATGAAGAAGATCTATTGGGGGTTCACTCAACGTATAATAATGGTTGTGCAAATGGGCCTTAGATGGGCCCAAAAAGAATCCCAGAAGATACGTGGGGTGGGACCCACCTCTACATCCCCTCCACTTTTCTCCTTCTTTTCTCTTTTCCGCAAAAAACTAAAACCCCTCCACTCTGTAATTTCACTCTTTCTCTTTCCCTCTCCCATGGCTTACTCTCTCTTTCTCTCTCTCCTCCTCTTCTTCTTCTTCTTCTTCTTCTTCTTCTTCTTCATTCCCCTTTCCTCCGCCGCATATTCCATCGGCGTCAACTACGGCACCGTCGCCAACAACCTTCCTCCCCCTACCCAGGTCGCCGCTTTCCTCAAATCCCGCACTTCCATCGACCGCGTCAAGATCTTTGACGCCAACCCCGATATTCTCCGTGCCTTCGCCGGCACCGGCATCGCCCTCACCGTCTCCATCGCTAACGGTGACATTCCCGCCCTCGCCAAGCTCCCCGCCGCCCAGTCTTGGGTTGCCAACAATATTCTCCCCTTTCACCCCACCACTCTGATCAACCACATAGCAGTCGGGAATGAGATCCTCGCTACCTCCGACAAGAATCTTATAGCGCATTTGCTTCCTGCTATGAAGGCTATTCATTCGGCTCTCAAGCTCGCGAATATATCTGATGTTAAGGTCTCGACCCCTCATTCGTTGGGCATTTTGTCCGCCTCGGAGCCGCCGAGTGCCGGGCGGTTCCGGCGTGGGTACGACCGGGCCATTTTCGCTCCAATCCTCGATTTTCATAATCAAACAAAGACGCCGTTCATGGTAAACCCATACCCGTTTTTTGGTTTCAGACCGGCGACGTTGGACTACGCATTGTTCAAGCCCAACGCCGGAGTTTTCGACAACGCAACCGGTAAGCATTACACGAACATGTTCGACGCGCAGTTAGACGCGGTTCACTCAGCGATGAAGAAGGTCGGCTTCGGAGATGTTGACATCGTGGTAGCAGAGACCGGATGGCCCTCCGCCGGCGACCCAAATCAACCGGGCGTAAGCATGGAGAACGCCATTTCCTACAACCGGAACCTCGTGAAGCATGTAAACTCCGGAAAGGGAACGCCATTGATGCCGAACAGAACCTTCGAAACTTACATCTTTTCTCTATTCAACGAGAATCTCAAACCAACCACTTCCGAGAGAAACTACGGCCTCTTCCAACCCGATTTCACTCCGGTTTACGACGTGGGCATCCTCCGAAATCCACCGGTAAATCACTTTTCCTTACAAAGCACCCTTCGCCGGTGAGGGCATTTTAGTAAAAATGTAGATAAAGCACCGAACATTCACATTACTATTCTGCTATCCAGTGGAAGAGTAGTATACGGAATTTCCACTCCACTGCCATGGATACACGCGTGTTCGTTCCTAATTGGTTCGTATGGTTACCTATGCTTTATTGTTCTTTTCAACCAATGACCTCCCAACACGTAGATTAGATTCCTAGTGCAAACCCTGCTGTCCAAGGATTCAAAAGGACACCTGTCATTTTCTTCCATTTCTGACGGAATTACCCTCCCCTTTGTTTTCCTATTTTTATAAATTAATATCCGCATCTATGAATTGAACAGACTATGGGGCCCACATCGCCAGTGGGAGAACCAAAGCCGTCGGATGAGGGGAGGAGATGGTGCGTGCCGAAAACGGACGCATCAGATGAAGCGTTGCAGAAGAATATTGATTACGTGTGTAGTAGTGGAGTTGACTGTGGGCCCATACAAGAAGGTGGGGCATGCTACGATCCCAATACAGTGCGATCACATGCATCGTACGCTATGAACGCTTATTTTCAAACCGCTGGTCGCCATGATTTTAACTGCGATTTTAACCACACCGCCATCCTCACTTTCACCGACCCCAGTAAGATTCTTTTTCCTTCAAGTCTATTATTAATAATAATAATAAAAAAAAAAAAAGACTAAATTTCATCCTTGTATTTGTACTGTTTTGGGAATTTATAGGTTATGAGGCGTGCAGTTACCCGTTCGATGAAGAAAAGTTAGCGGAGAAATCGGTGGCGTCTGCGGCGACGATTAGGTGTAGTATGGTGGGGGCAGTGGCAGTGGCAGTGGCAGTGGCGCGGGCATTTATTGCGGTGGTTGCCGGCGGTGTTTTATTAATTTAAATACAAAAGTGGGATTTCGGCTTTTAAGAAAAAAAAGGACCGTTGGGGTTAGTGCGTTTTTGGAGTTCATAAGAATCATTTAATTTAATGCCGTTTATTTTGTATTTATTGTAATATCGGCTAGAAAGCAATATTTTTTTTATCTATGAACTTAGCAAATTCGTTAATCCAAGGTTAATGTGTAACCGATTTAGTTTTAGTGGTTTCAAATTTTTAGTGATTTTGTATTTTAGATGATTCCGTTATTAAATAAATAAGTTAATTGTTCTTAGAATTCATTTATTTAAATTTTTCGAAAAGGTGGTAAAACCATGTTCTATTACAAGAATTTGAAATTTATTTTTTGTTCAATATTTTGATAGTTTACTGCCTTGACACGATGGTCGGTGACATTTTACTTAACACTCATCTATGAGATTGAAATACAATTCCTAGAGTCAACAAAATGTTGATGGTAGAGAATAGAATTAACTCTCTTTCAAAATTTAGGGAAAAACTAAATTTCAATTTTAGTGACCAAACAATTGAGGCTAAATTGTTATCCAAACATTAAATTCTTACATAAAACTTGAGGAACAATAATATATTATTCAACTCCCCAGGGCTAGCTTTCTTTTATTTATAGGTTTTTTAATATTTATTTCTTATTTGGTCTCTAAACTTTAATTGTTGTTTTCTTTTTGTTTTAATCTCAGAAACTTTTAGTTATCTAACAAATGACGAGGTGGATTTCTAAGTTCAGATGGCTAGGATATCAATAAGATAATCACTTTTAATAACATAAGATTTTAATTTTTAGTTAAAGGCTAGATAGTAAATTGATGTTTTATTGAAGAACTAACAAAATCACTAAATTTTGATCTTTACCGTTTCGGTGCATTGTCTCATTCTACTTCACTTTTTTCAGCTTATATGCTTAATGCAATTCATCCACATATAAATTTTAGTGCCTCAAGTTTAGGATATTTTGTGATTCGTTAAGATGCTTTTTTCTCTTCTTTCTAATTATTTCATCATATTTTGGGATTTGATGATTCATTATGGAAATTTTTGTATACAATTTCATAGAATTTATTTAAATAAGCATTGTACTCATTTTTACTTTTTAGATTTTTTCATGGATGTTAAATATCAATATGTTAATTTTTTTTATTCTACACAAGTGCCAATTCTTTTAATTTACTTCAAAATTTTAATTTAATAAATAAACGATGGAAAATTGAGAGGAAATTTGAGAAATTTAAATTTTGGAGAAAGAAATTTTAAATTTAGGTTTATTTAATTAAAATGTACTAACCATAAAAGATTTATAAAATAAATTTAACAAGATTTCTTGATTATTTATTAGTTTAATTAATATCATGAATTTAAAGCTTAATCATCCAAATATAGAAAGTCATTATTCTATCAAAATATAAAAAGTCATGTCATTGTTCTGTTATAGAGTTGTTAATGGAATTGTAAAGACATGGATCCAAGTAAGTTTTTTTTTTTTAAAAAAATACGTTTAACCTTTTTTTTTTTAATAGTTTGTCTTATATCATTTGTCAGTATGCCATTGTTATATTGTTGGAAAAAGCTTTATAGGCCATTTACTTTTTTAGAATGTACCTAATCTAAATTTTTTAGATTTAGAAAATGTTGATAATTGATAAGTAACTTTGTTTTGTAGGAATATTTGTATAGATATATGAGAATACTTTGATTACCAAATTTGTTTGGTAAAATTTCTACTCGAAAAGTTCTTAAGTTTACGTAATATTCTAAGGATGGAATATCTATTACTTTATAATTATTCTTACATGTTATTTGTTTCACCAAAATAATATAGTAAGTTAAAGATTTTTTATAGACTAAATATCAATTTAAATATCTTTCTAATACAAGTACAATATAACCAAAAAAAGAAAAAAAAAAAAGTAATGTATATATGGCTACGGTATTTATTTTAATCATAATGTACAAACAGAGGGAGAGTTTGTCATATTTATATATACAAGAAAAAAAGGAAGGAGAAAATGTGGAAGAGGATGCCCTCAACATCCGAATCTAGAAAATTCATATTTAAAGAAAGCATCCAAAACTCTCACAATGTCTTTCGAGATGCTCGAGAATCTTCAGATGATAAGATATTTTTGTATTGTAATGTCCTAGGGAACTTGGATCCCCGACATTCCCTGCATCCCCTGCTATCTGACAACATCATTATTACTTATCTTAAAGGCTTATTAGAGTGAAAGTCATCCCTATAAACCACTACAAGTTCTTTCAGCATGCTTTGCCCTCCACTTGTATACATCCTCGAAATATTCTCAGGAAGTCACTCGAAATAGAATTATTTTGAGCTAAGCGTGCTTAATTTTGTAGTTCATAATCGAGTCATCGAAAAGGAATGTGCACCTTGTTGATATAAATAGTAACTTTTAATTCTTTTAAGTCCTTCTTAACTCTACTTTCATATTCTCAGAAATACTCTCATTCAGATGTGATATCGGTTTATTCATGTCCTCCTCCTAAATTCAAGGTGTTATAATTTTACACTATGATAAAACATGGTAATACATATTCTAGGATGCTTGTGAAACAAACGGTCTCTTAGATATTTTTTCTTTGAAGAAGGACGTTAAGTTTAAGGTTTAGTTTTCATTTCGTTCTCAAATTTCAAAATGTAACATTTTTAGTCTTTAAGTTTTGAGGCTCGTTTCAATACTTCTTAGGCTTCAAAATATATTGATTTTACCTTTGAGATTTGAGTTTTATTTCAATTTGGTCTTTAAATTTCAATATTAACAATTTCAACAATAAACATTTTCACTGGATACTCACCTTCTATCATTGACGTTAATATCAACGAATTAATTTAAAACAATCGTCGAGTAAAATTCAAAATTTAATTTTATAGTGAAAAAAATGAGTGAAACCTAATAAACAATTATTCGTTTATATTAATAAATAGAAATTAACACTTACATGAATATGTAATTAAAATT
This sequence comes from Cucumis melo, assembly GCF_025177605.1. Taxonomy (NCBI): domain Eukaryota; kingdom Viridiplantae; phylum Streptophyta; class Magnoliopsida; order Cucurbitales; family Cucurbitaceae; genus Cucumis; species Cucumis melo. Next base: position 2,150,057 of record NC_066868.1, read on the forward strand.
GAAGCTAAAAGAACAAATAATTAAAATAAAACACAACTCTCAGCAAATGTTATGGGTTAAATTTGAAAAAATGGATACAAAGTAAAATAAAACTCAAATGCCACAGTGTCGGCCACATCAAGCCATAATCACTAAGTATGGAGGTTGATCCTAACTCTTGCACTCTTGCACATGCTTAGATAGATCCAACCACAGCTTATTTAGTTGTCCTATGAATAATTAATTAGTAAAAACCTTATTCCTATATAATCAAGATGATGTACACTAAAATACATCTCAACTTCTACACTCTCTAGCTCTTTATTATAGATTTGATCTCGGAGTGTTGGTGGCCAAACATCACTTTGGTGCGAATTTCTCTATTTTGCACGACTTTTGTTTGATTATCTTTCAAAAATTACAAATTCATAGTTGATACTAAATTTCAGTATTGAGAACATGTCCAAATCTATAAATAAAAACTGTAATCTCATTGATGAGCGGAGAGTGATCAATCTGATTGCATTTGAAAATTAACTATTTTGTGATAAAAAAAACAATCTAATTACATTTGCGATGGCTGTTTATTAACATTGATTAATTATTAAAATTTTATTACGATTATATCAACCTGGATGGTGAAAAAATTACCATCCTCGTGGAGGAGTTAGTAACAGTGAAAAAAAAGAGTAAAAGAATTAAAACTTTGAAGTGGATGGTCACAAAACACTATAAACAAACCACAAAGCAGCGGCAAAGAGGGCAACGCCTCTCAATTGTAAGCCACCGATTAATACAATCCCTATGAAAAAAATGGCCACAGTTCTCAATTACTCCACCAATCTCCTCTTCCCCAAATCCCTCAATACATATCGCACACTACCTCCCATCGCAATCCCCAATTTCCCCTCTTTTGATTTCTCTAAAACCCATCTTCACGTCCGCCGGAATTTCCTCCGACGTCTCCTCCGCCGCAGTTCCCGATACTTGGCTTGATTCCGTGTCGCCGTAAACTACAAGGAGTCGTTGATGGTAATAATAATGAAATATGAACATGGAACAAAATCATTAGACCACACATCACTGCCACCAACGTCAACCCACTTGCGATTGTTAATCTGGTCGTTAGGTGAAACGTACTGTGGTGGATCGGTGGCGGGGGAATTGGTGGCCGTGTTGTGGATTCCGGTACCGGCGGAGGAGATGGGGAAGACATGGCTGAATTGAAGAAGAAGGTTGGGAATTTTAATAATTTTGATTCGTTTTTTTTTTCTTAAAAAATATATACAAATATATTTTGTTATTTGTGAAAAGCTTGAAACCCAACAAGATAAGGAATCTAATTCCCAATTGATGTTGAAACAGTGTAGATGTGTTTGAATGAATTTTGGACGATCATGTCTTTTGTCACTTTCAAGTTGAGAGTGATTAATTATAAGATAGAGATAAATTAAATTCAAGAGTTTCCATTCCCACTAGGAAACTAACAAGAATTTCCATTTCCCATTGGGAAACTATTTTCACTTTTCCAAAACCTATAAATTCCAAAATTACTCTATGATTAAACTACAAAATTACTTTCAACGTGAATTCTAAATAATAAAATATCATCGAATAAAATGTCATCACCAATTCTTTTACCATTCCTCTTGCCATTGCCACCATCGCCAGTGCCGCCGTTACACTCACCGATCGTACTTCCTCGCTCCATCGAGGATTTGCTGATGCTCTCCATGTTACTTCTCCTTGTACTTATTTTAGTCATTGCCATTTTATGAGGCAAACGATCTGCCAAATCTGACGAGGAAGAGTCGTTGTCGAAGAGTATAGACATTCAAACACCAATTTTTCATTACAGTGTAGATGGAGACATCGAACAAGAATGTGCAATTTGTCTTTGCGAAATTGAAGAAGGAGAGAAGTGTAGAAAGATAAAGACGTGTGGTCACGTATTTCATAAAGACTGCATTGATCGGTGGTTTACGGTGGAGCTCCATTGTCCACTTTGTCGGACATCGGTTTGTGTGGTAGTTGATTGCAGTGAAAATGCCATGGCTTCTTCTTCATCATTTCCGACCCTCTTGAACTGAATTTAATCTTGAGACGGATCAACTTTGTTATCACAATAAAGCAAGCGAGTAGTAAATACTAGTCTTTTTATGTTTTCTTTTTTTGTAATGTTTTGTTTGATGAATTTGAAGCTATAGAGTTGAATTGAATGGAATGATGAATTCAAATATACTAGAGGAAATCAACCACGTTGCTTATGCATAACTGAATACACTATATTGAAGTCTATCCGAATCTATTAATAAAAGAGTCCATTAACAATATATTTATGTTTTAATTTAACGTCAATTCTCTCGCTCTACGTATTTAATATTTTGAAAGACCTATACCGACCAATCTTATTCTAGACAAAAATGCTCCTCAATCACCTACTTTTGTGACTACTATATTGATCTTAGAAGCATTTTCAAACAAAATATCTGTCAAATGTAGCAAATATCGAATTTTGTTGATGATATAAGAAATTACAAAAAGTGCTTCTAAAATTTTTAGTTTGTTTAAAAGTACATATAAACTCTCACAAGTTAAAGGGTCCAAGAGTTTCAAAAAGACAACTTTTAAAAAGGTTAAAAAATGTTTTTACTATTAGATTTGAATTGAAACCGTTAATTTTTTTTTCTTTTTTAAAATGGCTTTAGACTATTGAAAAATGTATTTGACTGTTTGATAGATCTATCGGTATGTGTGATTTTTTTTGTTTGACTAATTATTGTTATAGTATGTTTTAACGAGAAATTTTTATTTTAGTACTTTGTAAGATTTTAAGAAATATTATTGTTTAACTAAAGTTTAAAATGTCGGAGGTTGATGGATATATCTTAGCCTTAATTTGAAAAAATTATATATAAAATTCAAAATTATAAATTTAAATCATTGGAGGGGTTTTTTTAAATAGAAAAATTAACATAAAGTTTCATTACACTCAAGTCTAAATAAGTTGTCAAATATTCTATATTTTGGAAATTTTTATTATTCTTAGGAAAAACTTTTCTAAATATAACGAAATATTTAAGGTCTGTTAACAAATTCTAAAGTTTAGCCATTTTTTAAATATTTCATATTTGTTCTCCCATTTTTTTCTTCTAGATTTTTTAATGGTATTGGTCGGTACTCTTTTTTGTTTTTAGATTTAGTTTAATGGTGTTGCTCTGTACTCTTCTTTTTTTAAGTCAAATCTATTTATTTCTATAGTCTTTATTGTTTTTCATTTTTAGATGTGTGCATGTCTTTTTTTTTTTTTTTTTATCATTCACTGTCGTCTTTCTTCTTTGCAGTTCCCTATGCTTGGCTTGATTCCGTGTCACCGTAAACTACAAGGAGTCGATGATGGTAATAATAATGAAATATGAACATGAACAAAATCATTAGACCACACATCAATGCCACCAACGTTAACCAACTTGCGATTGTTAATCTGGTCGTTAGGTGAAACGTACTGTGGTGGATCGGTGGCGGGGGAATTGGTGGCCGTGTTGTGGATTCCGGTACCGGCGGAGGAGATGGGGAAGATATGGCTGAATTAAAGATGAACGTCGGAAATTTTAATAATTTTGATTCGTTTTTTTTCTTAAAAAATATATACAAATATATTTTGTTATTTGTGAAAAGCTCCAAACCCAATAAGATTAGGAATCTAATTCCACTTTTGATGTTGAAACAGTGTAGATGTGTTTGAATGAATTTTGGACGATCATGTCTTTTGCCACTTTCAAGTTGAAAGTGATTAATTATAAGATTGAGATAAATTAAATTCAGGAGTTCCATTCTCATCAGGAAACTAACAAGAATTTCCTTTTGCCATTAGGAAACTATTTCCCCTTTACCAAAACCTATAAATTCCAAAATTACTCTCTTTTAACTTTAATCAAATTCACAAAATTACTTTCAACGTGAATTCTAATTAATAAAACAACATCGTATAAAATGTCATCACCAATTCTTTTACCGTTCCTCTTGCCGTTGCCACTATCGCCGCTGCCGCCGTTACACTCACCGATCATACTTCCTCGCTCCATCGAGGATTTGCTGATGCTCTCCATGTTTCTTCTCCTTGTACTTATTTTAGTCATTGCCATTTTATGTGGCAAACGATCTGCCAAATCTGATGAGAAAGAGTTGTCAAAGAATCTGGACATTCAAGCATCGATTTTTCATTACGGCATAGATGGAGACGACAAACAAGAATGTGCAATTTGCCTTTGCGAAATTGAAGAAGGAGAGAAGTGTAGAAAGATGAAGACGTGCGGTCACGTGTTTCATAAAGATTGCATTGACCGCTGGTTTACGGTGGAGCTCCATTGTCCACTTTGTCGGACGTTGGTTTGTGTGGTTGTTGATCGCAGTGAAAATGTCATGGCTTCTTCTTCATCCTTTCCGACCCTCTTGAACTGAACTTAATCTTGAGACTGATCAACTTTGTGATCACAATGAAGCAAGCGATTAGTAAATGCTAGAGTCTTTTTATGTCTTTTTTTTTTTTTGTAATGTTTTGTTCGATGAATTTGAAGCTATAGAGTTGAATTGAGTGGAATGATGAATTAGGATATACTAGAGGAAATCAACCACGTAGCTTATGCATAAGCGAATATACTATATAGAAGTCTATTCCAATCTATTAATAAAAGAGTCTATTAACGATATACTTCTATCTTAATTTAACGACATATTATCAACTTCAATGTCAAAGTAGTTCAATTCTCTCGCTCTACGTATTTAATATTTCGAAAAAACCTATACCGACCAATCTTATTCTAGACAAAAATGCTCCTCAACCACCTACTTTTGTGACTACTATATTAATCTTAGAAGCATTTTCAAACAAAATATCTGTCAAACATAGCAAATATCGAATTTTGTTGATGATATAAGAAATCACAAAAAATGCTTATGAAATTTTTAGTTTGTTTAAAAATACATATAAACTCCCACAAGTTTAAGGGTTCAAGAGTTTCAAAAAGACAAAACTTTTAAAAAGGTTAAAAAATATCTTTACTATTAGATTTGGATTGAAATCGTTAATTTTTCTTTTCTTTTTTAAAATGGCTTTAGACTATTGAAAAAGTTTATAAATATCATTGAGCTTAAAAAAAGCATGTTAAGAAAAAAAAACTTAAAAAGAGTTAAAAAAAAACACTTTCATTGATCCAAATTTTACATCAATTTTCTCATCGACCAAAATAAAAACCTAAATTTTAAGTTAAATCCATAGTCTTAAATTTATTTGACTATTAACATACACGAACACAACTAATCTATATAGTTATTGTTATAATTAACATACAATTAATTTTCAAATGAAAAATATATTTGACTGTCTGATAGATCCATCTGTGCGTGAAATTTTTTTAGTTTGACTAATTATTGTTATAGTATATTTTAACGAGAAATTTTATTTTGGAACTTTGTAAGATTTTGAGAAATGCTATTGTTTAACTAAAGTTTAAAATGTCGGCGGTTGATGGATATATCTTAGTCTTAATTTGGAAAATTTATAAAATTATAAATTAAAAATTTAAATCATAGAGGGGTTTTTTTAAAATAGAAAAATTAACATAATTTCATTACACTCAAGTCTAAATAATTTGTCGAATGTTCTATTTTTGGAAATTTTTATTATTTTATTTAAATAAATATTTTATTATTTTCAAATTAGAAAACATATCTATTATTTATATTATATTTATATTAGTATCATTTTGATATTTTTGTTTAATGATTCATGGACTATTTTAACATGTAATAGAAATACCGATTCACCTCTTCTATCGATATCGAACCTATGGAAACGTGAAAATATTATTAGAAATAACGACGTATCGAAGGAAATTTAAAACTATAGTTTTAACCAAAAATTTTAGTTTTTATTTTAAGGTTAAGAAATTTAATGAGAATATTATTCTTTATATATTTTTTAAGTTCAAAGATATTTACGAAAGTTTTTAATAATTTAGAGTATTTTTTGAACTTAAAAGTTTCACATTTTTCATCAAAAACTAATTGTAAGAGATTTTTTTAATTGAAAAAATTTCATGACATTATTAAAACTTTTAAAAATTTATAGATGATTTTTACTCAAACAACAAACTTTAGAAACATTTTTTTTAAATTTATCTTTTATGTTATTCATGATAATTTCTCTTGATTTTTAAAAGTGAGAGAAACATAAAGTGGGATGAAGTTGTATTAAAATATATAATGAATAATACAAATACTATTTAATAAAATATATATATATATATATATATATATATATATATATATATATATATATATATTTGTTTTTATTGTAAATGAGGTCTCCTTATAATTAAATTCACATATGGAATCTAATATTATTTCTCCTTTTCCTAAACCTATATAGTAAGTTTTAAACCGTTCTCTATAAATTCAAAACAAGTTCAATGTGGATTTTAATTATTAGTTTCACTCAAACAAAATTATTTAAAATGCCTTTCCCAAATTTCTCCCCATTCCCAACTAATTTTTCATCTTCTATGACATCCTTCCCGTGGTTACCATCCTCGTTGTTTGGATTTTTGTACTTGATTGCAATCTTCATATTGCTTCTCTTTATACTCTATTTATATCGAGTCAATATCTTTAACAGAAGACTTGATAAACCTGACTGTAGAGAGTTATCAAAAAATGTGGAGATTGAAGCTCCAGTTTTCAGTTACGACGAAATGGACAACGAAAGAAAATGTGTAATCTGCCTTTGTGGAATTGAAGAAGGTGAAAAGTGTAGAAGGATGAACGTGTGTGGTCACGTGTTTCATAAAGATTGTATTGACGAGTGGTTTATGGTGGAGCACCATTGTCCACTCTGTCGGAACGTTGTTTATGGGGTTGAACATGATGGAAATACTATGGATTCTACCTCTTCAATCACATTGGACATAGATTATTACAATTTTCTAGGAACTATTTGGTAGACAATTTTAAAATCTATAATTAATCTCATCATATTCATTGGATGTAGCGAATATAAAATATTATTATATAAATTTGTTGATCTATGTTTTCCAATTTTGCTACTAGTTGAACTACACTTATTTCCGCTTTATACCAAGTTCTTAAATGTTTGTTGCGTTTATCTATTGTCTTAATAATATAAATCAAGATTACAATTTAAGATAAATTTATTTTTGAAAATCTATTCCTCTGTATTATACTCATAAACTTTTGTTTATAAAAAATTATTCAAACTTGTTGCATCTTAACAACGTTTAAATATAAGCAAAGTTGAACTTATTATAATAGTTCTCCTCAATAAAAGAAAAAAATAAATCTTAGGTTATTTATAGATTAATCGATAAGTTTAGGATTTGTCGTGACGTGATCGTGACGCGGAGTGGCCGACGTCCTCATTCATTTAATCTTTAATAAATAAAAGGTTCGGAGACGCCACCAATCATATTATGATGTGATTGGTCACAAAAAAAAATTCATTGGTCTACGTAAATTTAAAATTAAGTTTCGGGAGTCAGTTGTGGGTAGGGAAGCTGTTACCATCCTACAACACCTACCAAAATTTATCTTTTAAAGCAAGAGGTTCACAAAACAAAGTTTTTTATTTGGTGTTTTTTAAATGTCTCATAGTTATCAATTCATATTTATATGATTGGCATGAGAGTCATTAGAAAAATGAAATTTAATTTTGTTTAAAAAGATGACTTTTTTTTATTTACCTCAAGAATATTAAAATATCAAATTTTGATATTTTGATCTTCATCATAGGCATATAATAGGAAATTTCATGTATCTAAAAAATTAATGAATTGCAAAGAAAACACTAGTCAATCCCATTTTAAAATATAAAATTGTGTATATATTTTGTTTAAAGATAATTTACTAATTATTTTTTTTAAGAAAATGAGAAATTTTATGTATTTATGAAATTTTAACCATAAAATCCATAAATGAACATTACTTCTTTTCCGTCTCAAATTTATATAATAATAATAATAATAATAATAACAATAATATTAGAAAATAGGAAAAAATACAAGTTGGGAAATAATATAGTTGGCGTAGGTGTATAAAGCAAAATAATGTTTGAGAAATAAATAATATGCAAGTGGTGAAATATTTTCCTTTCAACAAGTCTAATAAATTAAAATTAACATATTTAATAAACATTAAATAAACATTACAGCCAAATTAAACTCTAAATCTAACAAAATTAAATTAAATGGCTTAAACCTAACAAATAAATCACATCGAAATCAATTGGTCTAAATTAATTCATGTTAAAACACAAAAATGTAAATGCAAAATTTGATGCAACAATAATCAATTAGCCTAAACCTAACAAAATTAAAACACAGAACACATGCGCAAAAATATTCAATTGGCCTAAACCTAACTAAATTAAAGCTTAAACCTAACAAAATTAAAAAAAGACATAATTTGATGTAACAATATTCAAATGGCCTAAACCTAACAAAATTAAAATACGAAAAGAGACATAATCAAATTGCAACAACATTTAAATGGCCTAAACCTAATAAAATTAAAACACCTTGAACCTAATAAAATTAAAATAAAAGAAAGCATAAACAAAAATTTAATGAAAGAATACATTCAATTGGCTAACCTAACAAAATTAAAGGCTATCTACAATCAACTCAACGAATTATAAAACAAAAATAAATGACCAAAATATGGTAAATACACGGTTTAATCGATCAAATTTGAAGTATTTGTAGCGTATTTAGTTTACAAACTTTTAGACTATTATATAAATAACTGGGCCTTAAGCAGGCCCATAATTAAAATGGGCTCTCATTAGGAATCGAGAAGCCCGATAGAAGATCTCTCATTATCCTAAAGAATCTCATACATACATACATACACATACATCCATACATATATATACTAAAAGAATCCCTATAAGCACATTAATTTTAATTTGAATAAAATAAAACTTTGTACTTTCCAGTTTCTACTCAAATAAGTTTAGCAAAGGTAACTCTAATATAATATCATCCTCGAAAAAAAAGGAAAAAAGTTGTAATGCTGTTTTCTCTAAGACTTTATCAATTTTTCTTATCACACGAGTTTTATATTTATTAAATATCCAAGACATACAAAAAGAAAAAAAAACAGTGTGTTATCAATGCAAATTATATAAATTCAGTGTTTAATTCTATAAAATTGAAATTATCATGTCATGTTTCATTAGAAACCAATTCCATTGCTTTTGTGTTCCAAGAAAACTTAGTTTAATTAATACGTTTAAAAGTTATAACTTCATTCGCTCTCTTTCTTTTTTATGTTTCCAAATAATTTGATTGGTAAAAAATTTAAGTATTTCGCATAATTTAATAAAAAAAGGATCCTACCTTTAAATCATAGGACACCTTAAATTTAAGATTAAAAAAAAAACAATTCTTTCTTATTTCGAATCATATGGCACTTTAGTTTTTAAAAAAAAACAAAATTTGAAAAAAGAATTTATCTCTACTCTAAAAAGAACAAATATCCTTTTCATTAAATAAATAGATAATAAATAAAATATATCTTATGAAGAAAATTGTGCAAATTAAAAAAAAATACAAAGATATATATTAGATTTATGTGTTAATTAAATTATAACAATTCCCATTTCCCATTACGAAACTATTATATATATATATATATATAATCTTTGATTTATGTGTTAATTAAATTATAACAATTCCCATTTCCCATTAGGAAACTATTTCCCATTTTCCAAAACCTATAAATTCCAAAATCACTCTCTTTAAGTTTAATCAGATTCAAAAAATTAGTTTCAACATGAATTCTAATTAATAAAATAACATCGTATAAAATGTCATCACCAATTCTTTTACCGTCCCTCTTGCCGTTGCCACCGTCGCCGTTGCCGCCGTTGCACTCATCGATCGTACTTCCTCGCTCCATCGAGGATTTGTTGATGCTCTCCATGGTTCTTCTTTTTGTACTTCTTTTAGTCATTGCCATTTTATGTGGCAGACGATTTGCCAAATCTGACGAGGAAGAGTTGTCGAAGAATCTGGACATTCAAGCATCGGTGTTTCATTATGGCGTAGATGGAGACGACGAACAAGAATGTGCAATTTGCCTTTGCGAAATTGAAGAAGGAGAGAAGTGTAGAAAGATGAAGACGTGTGGTCACGCGTTCCATAAAGACTGCATTGACAGGTGGTTTACGGTGGAGCTCCATTGTCCACTTTGTCGGACGTCGGTTTGTGTGGTAGTTGATCGCAGTGAAAATGCCATGGCTTTTTCTTCATCCTTTCCGACCCTCTTGAACTGAATTTAATCTTGAGACTGATCAACTTTGTTATCACAATGAAGCATGCGAGTAGTAAATACTAGTCTTTTTATGTCTTTTTTTTTTTGTAATGTTTTGTTTGATGAATTTGAAGATATAGAGTTGAATTGAATGGAATGGTGAATTAGAATATACTAGAGGAAATCAACCACGTAGCTTATGCATAAGCGAATACACTATATTGAAGTCTATCCGAATCTATTAATAAAAGAGTTTATTAACGATATACTTCTGTTTTAATTTAACGACATATTATCAACTTTGTAGATACCATATTTTGGCCATTTATTTTTTACATTTTTTATTATTTTATTTTATTTATTTATTTTTATTAAATTAAGTTGATTTGAGTTTGAATTTATTTTAAAAAAAAAAGAAAGAAAAGAAAAAACATTAATTAAATTTCATATCTTTTCTCCGTTTTCTCTCAATCACTTCCAGTCTTACGATTTTTCCCTTCCTCTCCACGATTCTCCCTCTCCACGATGATTCTCCTTCTTCGCGACTCTTCCCACTTTCCTACTATCATAAACACCATCTTCATAAAAACAGAGAAAAAAAAAAGAGAAGGGGAGATTTCTTGATTACTAAAAAGAGAGATCAGGTAAAAGGGAAAAGCAAAAAAATTTATTCAGCCATGTAAGTTTTTTTTTATTGTTCTTCTATTCTTTAGATTTAATTTATTTTGATTTTATTCCTTCGTCAAATTTTACTGTACTGTGTTTAATTTTTTTTAGGTTTAGGGTTAGGGTATTTTAATTTTGTTAGGTTTTGACCAATTGAGTCTATATGGTTGTTTTGTATTCTAATTTTGTGGGGTTAAACTTGCATCAAATTTTTCTTAGGCTGTACTGTGTTTAATTTTTTTTTAGGTTTAGGGTGTTTAATTTTGTTAGGTTTAGACAATTGAGTCTATTTCTCATTAGCCTCTGTTTTCTATTCTAATTTTGTTGGGTTAAACCAATTGGATATTATTGTATCAAAGGTTGCGTAGGCTGTACTGTGTTTAATTTTTTTTTTTTTTTTTTAAATTATGGCTCTTTATGTTAAACCAATTGAATATCAATAGAATAGTGTTACATCAATTTTGTTAGGGATACTATCACATCAAATCTGCTTGTGCTACATCAAATCCCCTATGCTTTAAATTTGATTTAAAGTAAGCAATTTGATTAAAATTTGTTAAATGTAGGGTTTAATTTGGTTGTTTTACTGTTTATTAAGTATGTTTGATATTGATTGATTAGATTGGTTGGATGACAGAGTACTTATTTCAGCATTCTATATTATTTACTTTCCAAATACTATTTCTCAAACATTATATATTTCTAATATAGTATATTATTTTCAATATTTTATTTTTGAATATGTAGATATTATCTCCAACTTTTATTATTTGGCTACATATATTGTATTATTTGTCATATTTTCCAACTATTTTATACTGTATCATTTGTCATATTTGCCAACTATTTTATACTGTATTATTTATGGGAAAGAGTAATGTTTATTTATCGTTAAAATTCCATAAATACATGAAATTTCTCAATTTTTAAAAGTTAATACAATTATTTTTAAACAAAGAATATCTAACAATTTTATATTTTAGAATGAGACTGACTTTTCTTTAGAATTCATTAATTCTTTAGATACATGAAATTTTTCATTAAAGGCCTGTGATGGAGATCAAAATATCAAAGTTTGATATTTTAATATTCTTGAGGTAAATAAAAAAAATATTTTTAAATAAAAAATTATATTTTATTTTTCTAATGACTCCCATGCCACCCATATAATCATCGATTCAAATTTAGTTTTTTTTAGTCATGAATTGATAACCATGGGACATTTAAAAAATATCAAACAAAAAACTTTGTTTTGTGAACCTCATTAATTTAGTTTAAAAGATAAATTTTGGTAATCATTTTTATGGGTGTTTTAGGGTGCTAATACCTTCCCTACACACAACTGACTCTCGAACTTAAATCTGAATTTACGTAGATCAATTTTTTTGTGGTGACCAATCACACCTTAATATGATTGGTGGCGACTCCAAATCTTTTAAATATTAAAGATTAAATGATTGGAAGATGTCGGCCGCTCCGCGTCGCGATCACGTCGCGACAAACTTCAACGTCAAAATAGTTCAATTCTCTTGCTCTACGTATTTAATATTTTGAAAAAAACCTATACCGACCAATCTTATTCTAGACAAAAATGTTCCTCAATCACCTACTTTTGTGACTACTATATTGATCTTAGAAGCATTTTCAAACAAAGTATCTGTCAAAAAAAAAAATAATAAAAGAGTTTTAAAAAAACACTTTCATGGATCCAAATTTTACATCAATTTTCTCATCGACCAAAATAAAAACCTAAATTTTAAGTTAAATCCATAGTCTTAAATTTATTTGATTATTAACATACACGAACACAACTAATCTATATATTTATTGTTATAATTAACATACAATTAATTTTCAAATGAAAAATATATTTGACTGTCTAATAGATCAACTTGTGTGTGAGATTTTTTTAGTTTGACTAATTATTGTTATAGTATGTTTTAACGAGAAATTTTTATTTTGGAACTTTATAAGATTTTGAGAAATGTTATTATTTAACTAAAGTTTAAAATGTCGGCGGTTGATGGATATATCTTAGTCTTTATTTGGATAAATTATTAAATTATAAATTTAAATCATTGAGGGTTTTTTTTAAATAGAAAAATTAACCTAAAATTTCATTACACTAACGTCTAAATAATTTGTCGAATGTTCTATTTTTGGAAAATTTCATTATTTTTATTTAAATAAATATTTTATTATTTTCAAATAAGTAAATATATCTATTATTTATATTAGTATTATTTTGATATTTTTGTTTAGTGATTCATGGACTATTTTAACATATAATAGAAATACCGATTCACCTCTTCTATCGATATCGTGTCACACCCCCTCCCGGACTACCTGCTACCTTAGACCGAAAGATGGCGTGAAGCCGACGAACAACGTTTTCTGTACCTGTATCTGTCGACTCTGCTTAAAACTTTCATGTGATGAACTTGCCAATCTAGTATATAAACTATTGTACATGCCACAAAACACAGCGGATCCTAGGCTAGTCAAACACAGCTAGTCAAACACATACATGAAGTGTACCTCAAAATTTACCGATTTCACGAGTAAACCTAAAGACACCTTAATCAAAATATAACCAACAAAATTTACACAACTACAGCTCCTAAAGCTTATACAAACTGTGGAGTATCTATAACATACAAGGGTGTGAATACATCACAACACAACAGACTTTATGCCCAACTCAAAACACGCACTGGCAATCGGTAATGAAGCTTCCGCAGACTAAGGCAGTCTATGAGGCACCGGGAAGTCAATCTCTACCTGGAAAATGGGTAAAACATTTTGGAAAGGGTGAGCTATGAAGCTCAGTGAGTGACTCAGTTTAAAACTATGAATTTAAAGATAAGAGCACGTGAAAACTTTACACATATAAATCTGTTTATACAAGTTGTAAATGTAAATGTGTAATAGTAAGAATAGCTTCCTTAAATACTCAGCATGTTCATCATTGAAATCTAGCAAGGCATATCAAGTATATCGAAGCATTTTAACTAACATGACGAATCTACGTTGTGTAGGGTACACCTAGTACAACAACGTTTACAAGCACTACGATGTAGTGGGGCCTGCCCAGCACTCCCATCATCTTTGTCGTAGTGGGACCCGCCCAGCACTCACGACAGCATCGTTGTTACGGAGTACACTCAACGTCAACAACAGAATCTAACAAGTGTGCACACGGTAATCTCTAGCCTCAGGCTCAAGATCTCAGTCATGTAGTTAATGAAAATTTCATAAATCATCTTTAAATATTAAAACATGCCTGCTTATAAATTTTACACAAAGCTCGAACTTTACTCAGCTCTTTCATGGAAAATTGTAGTTCTTAAAACAAAACTTCATACTAATTCATGCTTTGCTTAAAATATTGTGGTTTAAATACTTTCCAAACATTTAATATCTACGTGCTAGCATAAATTTCTTTAAGAAATCTAGTCTCCAAATGTATACTTAAAAGTAGTCAAGAAATTCAAATACCTTTCATGGCTTCGTAAACAAACATTTATCGCATTCAATCATAATAACAATTATGGAAAATATTTCAAAGTTGGTTTTGTCACTCACAGTCTTGGGCTAGATCCTTGGTCTATAAGCTCGGTTTAATTCTTCTCGGCCTGCCAACAACCCAACCGAGTATTAAAACCCTAAACATTCTGGTTTCCTAAAGATATACATAACATGTCGCACCAAAGATGACGCTCACGAAAACAAAGCTTAAGAAATAAAATCCTATTTCAACAATTCTCTAAAATTTCCAGATTTCTAACATAAACTTCAAAGGACTATAACTTTCTCAATACTTAACCAAAATGAGTGTTCTTTATATCAAACTCTTTATTTTGAGATCCTCTAAAACTTACCTGAAGACATATAAATCTGATTCCCCGTGCATAAACACATATAACCCTCAAAACAGGACCACTTCCAGAATCGCGCGCACACGACCTCTTTAACTTGTTCCTACAATTTAACCAATTTCTAGTCGTTTTTGGTTTACAATTTCTTCATGAAAGTTGTAGTAAATTGAATAAGCTTTCCAACCATACCAAATAGAGATTCTAACTCCACCGATACACTCTGAAATACAAGAAAAACCAGAGACCTCCTGATTTCGAGTGAAAACCAACTGCCCTGTTTTCTTCATCAAAAAGCACCAAATGAATATCCGAATTTGCTCAACGTTCTTCATAAAGTTTGTTTAAAAATGAGTTAAATTTCAGTAAATGTAAATCTCACCTCTTAATTCCTTTTGAAGAGTTCAAACCGAATTAAAAACCAGTGATGTGCAGAATGAACTAAAATTCAGCAATTGATACACTTTGCTTGAGTTCTCCTCCTCTTCTTCAACCTAAAAATTCTAGTAAAATTTCTCTTCTTCTTCCAAACTCTCTCTTAGAAGTTCTCTGCAAATTGAAGAAGGAAAAAGAAAAAAAATGGAACTTGGATGTCTTCAAAAATATTGGCGGTGAAGGGAAGAGAAGAAGAAGAAGAAAAGAAAAAATGAAATCTTCTTCTCCTTTTCTTCTCCTTTTCTTCTTTTTATGCTTTCTTTTCTTTCTTTTCTTTACTTTATTTAATAAAACTATTTAATATATATATATATATATATATATATATATATATATTTACACTTAATTTCCATTTTCTTTTTCTTTTTTTTTTCTTTCCACATTTAAAGAAATTAAACCAAGAAAATATCGGGTTTACATATCGAACCTATGGAAATGTGAAAATATCATTAGAAATAACGATGTGGAAGGAAATTTAAAACTATAGTTTTAACAGAAAGAATATAATTTTTATTTTGAGAGCTAAGAAATTTAATAAGAATATTATTTTTATATATTTTTTAAGTTTAAAGATATTTACGAAACTTTTTAATAATTTAGAGTATTTTTTGAACTAAAACTTTCACATTTTTTCATTAAAAACTAATTGTAAGAGTTTGTTGAATAAAAAATTTTAGAACCAATCACAAATTGCCACATGGGATTAACTAAAAATTGGCATATGTCCCAAATTAAATTTAAAGAGAAATTGGATAAAAAATAAACTTAATTATTTAGTCTAAAATTAAATATCACCCAAATACATGTGATTGAGCCCATGGGTATGGTCATGGACCAGATCAGCCCAAGTCCATAAAAGCACATCAGAACTTTATAAATATGGGAGTTCTCTTCATTTGGAAGAGTTAGAAGTCAACCAACTTCGAAGATCGAAACTCCGACCATTGAAGATTGAAGCTTCTTTGAAGATACAAGCTTTCTTCAAAGACTCCAACTTCAAGAACACCCTCAAAGATTGAAGTTTCCTTGAAGATACAAATTTTCTTTCAAGACTCTAACTTCAAAAACACCCAAAAACACCCTCGAAGATTGGAACCCCTTTAAAGATACAAGCTTTCTTCGAAAACTCCAACTTCAAGAACACCCTCAAAGATTGAAGCTCCTTTGAAGATCCTATCTTTTTTCCAAAGTTCCAACTCCAAGAACATCACGTGCTTTGCTTCCTTAAATCAAGCATAAGCGTCCAACCGAGAGAGAATCAGAGGATCAAATTCTAGAGATCGGACCACATCGCATCAAACCAACGTAAATACAACATCAACACAAGTTCAACTCCAGGAATCAAATTTCTTCGAAAATCTCGTGTGAATAAAAATTTTTTTAATTTAAAACATTTCTTGACATTATTAAAACTTTTATGGATGATTTTTACTCAAACAACAAATTTTAGAAACATTTTTTCGTAATTTATCTTTTATATGTTATTCGTGATAATTTCTCTTGATTTTCAGAAGTGGGAGGAACATAAAGTGGGATGAAGTTGTATTTAAATATACAATGAATAATACAAATATATATATATATATTTGTTTTTATTGTAAATGAGGTCTCCTTATAATTAAATTCACAACATTTTCCTATTCACATACGGAATCTAATATTATCTCTCCTTTTCCTAAACCTATATAGTAAGTTTTAAACCGTTCTCTATAAATTCAAAACAAGTTCAATGTGGATTTTAATTATTAGTTTCACTCAAACAAAATTATTTAAAATGCCTTTCCCAAATTTCTCCCCATTCCCAACTAATTTTTCATCTTCTATGACATCCTTCCCGTGGTTACCATCCTCGTTGTTTGGATTTTTGTACTTGATTGCAATCTTCATATTGCTTCTCTTTATACTCTATTTATATCGAGTCAATATCTTTAACAGAAGACTTGATAGACCTGACTGTAGAGAGTTATTAAAGAATGTGGAGACTGAAGCTCCAGTTTTCAGTTACGACGAAATGGACAACGAAAGAAAATGTGTAATCTGCCTTTGTGGAATTGAAGAAGGTGAAAAGTGTAGAAGGATGAACGTGTGTGGTCATGTGTTTCATAAAGATTGTATTGACGAGTGGTTTATGGTGGAGCACCATTGTCCACTCTGTCGGAATGTCGTTTGTGGGGTTGAACATGATGGAAATACTATGGATTCTTCCTCTTCAATCACATTGGACATTGATTATTACAATTTTCTAGGAACTATTTGGTAGACAATTTTAAAATCTATAATTAATCTCATCATATTCATTGGATGTAGCGAATATAAAATATTATTATATAAATTTGTTGATCTATGTTTTCCAATTTTGCTACTAGTTGAAATACACTTATTTTCGCTTTACTATACCAAGTTCTTAAATGTTCGTTGGGTTTATCTGTTGTCTTAATAATATAAATCAGAATTACAATTTAAGATAAATTTATTTTTGAAAATCTATTCCTGAGTAATATACTCGTAAACTTTTGTTTATAAAAAATTATTCAAACTTGTTGCATCTTAACAACGTTTAAATATAAGCAAAGTTGAACTTATTATAATAGTTCTCCTCCTCAATAAAAGAAAAAATAAATCTTAGGTTATTTATAGATTAATCGATAAGTTTAGGATTTGTCGTGACGTGATCATGACACGGAGTGGTCGACGTCCTCATTCATTTAATCTTTAATAAATAAAAGATTCGGAGTCGCCACCAATCAAATTATGATGTGATTGGTCACAAAAAAAAAATCATTGGCCTACGTAAATTTAAATTTAAGTTTCGGGAGTCAGTTGTGGGTAGAGAAGGTGTTACCATCCTATAACACCTAAAAAATGGTTACCAAAATTTATAAAATAAGAGTTTCACAAAACAAAGTTTTTTATTTGATGTTTTTCAAATGTCCCATAATTATCAATTCATATTTATATGGTTGGCATGAGAGCCATTAGAAAAATGAAATTTAATTTTGTTTAAAAAGATGATTTTTTTTATTTACCTCAAGAATATTTTTGATATTTTGATCTTCATGTATCTAAAAAAATTAATGAATTCTAAAGAAAACATTAGTCAGTCCCATTTTAAAATATAAAATTGTTGATATATTTAGTTTAAAGATAATTTATTAATTAATTTTTAAAAAAAATAAGAAATTTTAACCATAAAATCCATAAATGAAGATTACTTCTTTCCCGTGTCAAATTTATAGAATAATAATAATAATATTAGGAAATAGAAAAAATACAAGTTGGTATAGGCGTATAAAGCAAAATAATATTTGGGAAATAAATAATATGCCGGTGGTGAAATTCTATCTTTCAACAAGGCTAATCAATTAATATCAACATATTTAATAAATAGTAAATAAATATTACAACCAAATTGATCCCTAAATCTAACAAAATTAAATTAAATGGCTTAAACCTAACAAATAAAGCACATCAAAATCAATTGGCCTAAATCAATTCAGGTTAAACACAAAAAAGTAAATGCAAAATTTGATGCAACAATAATTTGACAAATCTAACAGAGCGCAAAAATATTCAATTGGCCTAAACCTAACAAAATTAAAACACAAAGGAGAGACATAATTTGATACAACAACATTTAAATGGCCTAAACCTAATAAAATTAGAACACCCTAAACTTAACAAAATTAAAATAAAGTAAAACATAAACAAAAATTTGATGAAACAATACATTCAATTGGGCTAACCTAACAAAATTAAAGGCACTCTCTTATCAACTCATCGAATTAAAAAACAAAAACAAATGACCAAAATATGGTATTTAGTTTTTGTAGCGTATTTAGTTTACAAACTTTTAGACGATTATATAAATAAACTGGGCCTTAAGAAGGCCCATAATTAAAATGGGCTCTCATTAGGAATCGAGAAGCCCAATAGAAGATCTCTCATTATCCCAAGAATCTCATACATACATACACATACATCCATACATATATATACTAAAAGAATCCCTATAAGCACATTAGTTTTAATGCTGTTTTCTCTAAAACTTTATCAATTTTTCTTAGCGAGTTTTATATTTATTAAATATCCAAGACATACAAAAAGAAAAAAAAAAGACAGTGTGTTATCAATGCAAATTATATAAATTTAGTGTTTAATTCTATAAAATTGAAATTATCACGTCATGTTTCATTAAAAACCAATTCCATTGCTTTTGTGTTCAAAGAAAACTTAGTTCATTGATACTATTAAAGGTTATAATTTCATTTTCTCCCTTTTTTTTAATGTTTCCAAATAATTTGATTGGTAAAAAATTTAAGTATTTTGCATAATTTAATAAAAAAAGAATCCTAACTCTAAATCATAGGACACCTTAAATTTAAGATTAAAAAAAAAACAATTCTTTCTTATTTCCAAACATATGGCACTTTAGATTTAAAAAAAAAAACAAAATTTGAAAATAGAATTTATCTCTGCTCTAAAAAGAACAAATATCCTCCTTATCAAATAAATAGATAATAAATAAAATATATCTTATGAAGAAAATTTTGCAAATTAAAAAATATACAAAGTATATATATATATATATATATATATATATATATATATATATATATATATATATATTCTTTGATTTATGTGTTAATTAAATTATAACAATTCCCATTTCTCATTAGAAACTATTTTTCCTTTTCCAAAACCTATAAATTCCAAAATTACTCTCTTTAAGTTTAATCAGTTTCAAAAAATTAGTTTCAACGTGAATTCTAATTAATAAAATAACGTCGTATAAAATGTCATCACCAATTCTTTTACCGCCCCTCTTACCTTTGCCACCATCGCCGTTGCACTCACCAATCGTACTTCCTCGCTCCATCGAGGATTTGCTGATGCTCTCCATGTTTATTCTCTTAGTCATTGCCATTTTATGTGGCAAACGGTCTGCCAAATCTGACGAGGAAGAGTCGTTGTTGGAGAATCTGGACATTCAAGCACTGATTTTTCATTATGGCGTAGATGGAGACGACGAACAAGAATGTGCAATTTGCCTTTACAAAATTGAAGAATGAGAGAAGTGTAGAAAGATGAAGACATGTGGTCACGTGTTTCATAAAGACTGCATTGACCGATGGTTTACGATGGAGCTTCATTGTCCACTTTGCCGGACGTCGGTTTGTGTGGTAGTTGATCGCAGTGAAAATGCGATGACTTCTTCTTCATTCTTTCTGACCATCTTGAATTGAATTTAATCTCAAGACTGATCAATTTTGTGTGGTTGATCGTGATTGGAATACTTTGGATTCTTCCTCTTCAATCACAATCGACATGGATTATTACAATTTTTTAGGAACTGTTTGGCAGAGAATTTAAAATCTATAATTAATCTCATCATATTCATTAGATATAGCAAATATAAAATATTATCATATAAATTTGTTGATCCATATGTTTTCAAAATTTGCTACTAGTTGAACTATACTAATTTTTGCTTTACTATATCAAGTTCTTAAATGTTTGTTGTTTTTATCTATTGTCATAATATAAATTAGGATTAAGATTTAAGATAAATTTATTTTTAAAAATCTAATCATGAATATTATATTCGTAAACTTTTGTCTATAAAAAATTATTCAAACTTGCTGCATCTTAATAACGTTTAAATATAAGCTAATACTCTCACTAAAATTAAAGAAAAAAAAATAATTAATTAATTAACCCATAGGTTTAGGGTTTAGTTTATGAAATTTGAAGTTTTTTTTAGTCTATTTAGTTTACAAACTTTTAGACAATTACATAAATACCCTTGTCCATACTGGGCCTTAAAAACCCATAAAATGGGCTCTCGTTAAGAATCGAGAAACCCAATAGAAGATCTCTCATCAATGCTAAAGAATCTCATTCCTTTTACAACTCTTTCACTCTTCCAAAAACGTATCACTGAAAAAAAGAGAAATGAATTCTCCGACGGCCGTATCTCCAACAACCATGCCTTCACCGCCCCCACCTCCGGACGACTTACCCGTCGGCTTCCTCTCAGCTCTAGATCTCGACTTCCTAAATGTCGCAGGACTCTCCGCTCTGGCTATGATGTTCATCTACTTCATTTTCACCTGCTACGAACGGAAATTCTGGAACCGAAACGGCGATATCGAAGGCGGACGGCTGCCATCGGAAACGATGGATGAATCTCCGGCTTCAGAAACAGGGGATTCATCAAGAAGACGGCCGTCTTCGAGGGCAGTAATATCGACGAGGCTGTTTCAGTACGGAGTAGGAGGAGGGGTAATAGGGAAAAATGCGGATTGTTCGATTTGTTTGGATGAATTTACTGAAGGTGAGATTTGTCGAATGCTTCCGAAATGCAAACATGTTTTTCATCGGTTTTGTATCGATCAATGGCTTCCCAATGAACGCAATTGCCCTGTTTGTCGTTCACCTGTTTATGTTCGTCTCGTTTATTCATTTCCTTCTTGAGATTTTTATTTTGCTTTTTGGATTTCTAATTGTGAATAATTTTTTTGTTTAATTCATTTGTTCTATCATTAACATTTTTTTTTCTCGATTATATTTAATTCGTTCGTGTGTTTTTGAAAGAATCAAAAACTGATTATTGATTTGTTAGTTGTAGTGATCAATCGTAATTTGTTTTTGTCTTTTAGATGTTTAAGGATCGATCATTTCATTGATTTATTCTTTTCTATTCTAATTTTGTAGTGTTTAGATTCTTTTCTATTTGGATCAGCTATGGTGAAACTTTCTAATAGATTCTAAATTTTGTAGGTTAGATGATATTTTGATGGTAAATTTGTCAAAGTATTCATCAGTAGATCCTACACTTATTAAGTTTACACTATCTAGTATCATATGTCACTTATTTCATATATAAGCATATACATACAAATACTATCTCAAAGGATTATGAATACTATCTCAAAGGTTGGTGTTTCGTTTTTCCACTCCACCAAATTACTTTTACTTACCCATATTAGAAAAGAAAAACTACTACCAAACTTGCAATCTTACAAAAAGTTAATTGGTGTTCCTTTCAGGACCTAATGAAATATAATTTTTTTCTTTTTTTATATATATATATATTTCTAATTATTTAAAATGTAGTAAATAAAATAGTGTTATGAGAATTGAAATGGTGTAACCACATTGATATTTGTTAACAATTATCACTCAAAAACAATGATGCAAGAGACCATTAAGGTCTTGACTGCCATGATTGATTTTATCAATTTTATCAAACTAACGCTCTCATCTAATTGTGGAGATAGTATATTAATACTACGTCATTAGGATTACATAGTATTAATAAACAACCACAAACATAATAATAAATACGAATGTTTGACTTTGACTATGAATAGAAACATTGTAGAGTTACATAGATTATCATACAAAATTGGTCGAGAGGAGCGCAAAGGTAATAAAATATTTATGAATATAAAAAATAATATTTATATGAAAGAAAGGTGGCCTAATTCTTAACTAAAGTAGAATAAACAGCATTAAGCATATTAGAAAGCAGGATTTTGAATTCATGGGTCAATTGAAAAATTAGGGTAGTTTTGAAAAAAATGGTGAAAATTGGTGGTTTAAAACTTATTTAGGAAAATAGAGTAATTTTCTTGTTTGTTTTTTTTATTGAAAACTTGTTCATAATTTATTTCAAGATTAATATATATGTATGTTTTTCTATAATTTATCACATTTGAGTTTTATTTTACTAAATTTGTGAACTATGCAATATTTAAAAAGAAAACTACAATAAATAAAGTAAAATAAATTTATTACAAGCTAAGGTAAAATTCTATAACCTTGCAATATAAAAATATCAAAAATTCTAAACTTTTTCAATATATTACTAGCCCTTTTAAGTAAAATTAGTGCATAATTTTTGTGAGACTATACCAATTGAGTAACAAAAATATATGAAATTATAAATTCTACGCAATATGTTAGATTGATAAAACAAAATATCGGTTTTATATAATCAACAATCTTAAATCATATTTGTATAAAAATTGATTAAATAATATTTTATCTTGTAGTAAAAAAAAAGTATATATTTCAATTTGGATATATAAGCAATCAACTATAACAAACAAATGTTTTTAGTTGAAACATATATTTATAGACGATGAATCATTCGAAATATATTAAATTACTAACTATAATGAAATTACATGTTATACTAATTATCTTATAGTTAATTTTTAATCGAAAGTTTGTGGAAATCATTCGAAATGTATTGAATACTAATGATGTTTTTTCTACCCGAAGCTAGTTAATAAATTTCTATAAAAAGTTATATGGTGTAAAAATAACATTTTTACTTGAAGATAATAATTACTTAGGGATCGTTGAATCGAAGAAATTGAGATGGGAATAAGGGTGAGAATGGATATGACACAACCATTGGTTTTTTGGTACCAAATTTTGTAGTTTAGGCATATAGGAATAAGTTATTCTTATGCATCATTTAATCACTTAATGATGAGGAGGATAAATAAGATGCCAAACAATATAATCACTTAATAACCTAAGGTTTTAATTTTTAGTTAAAAGCTAGATAATTTATAATGTTTTATCAGAGAACTCAAAAAATCAGTCTTCTAGATGATAATCGTTATTATGCATTTTAGCACAAATTGTGTTCATTCTATACTTCACTTTCTCAAATAATATGTTTGGTGCAATTATAATTTTTTTTAGTGTCTCAAGTTTGGGATATGCCAAACTTTCTCAAGTTTGGATATTTTGTGATTCATTGAGGTCTTTTTTTTTTTTTCTTGATCATCTTAATCATTTTTTTTTTGGTGTTTTATGATTCATGGTGGGAATAATTGTTTATAATTTCATAGAATTTATTTTTAAAAAGTGTTGTACTTATTTTATTTACGGCATTGTCATAGATGTAATTAAACACCCAATATGTCTATTTTATTTTATTTTCTATTCTACTCGATGTCATTCTTTTGGTTTGTTTTCAGATTATTTTAATTTAAAAAATAAATAAATAAAGCAAAATGAGGTGAAATTTGAAGAAAAAGAAAAAAATTAGTTATTAATTTGTGTTTAGTTAATTCAAGTTAATAATTTTAATTCTACTTTGACATGTAGAACCTAATAATCCTTAGAGAACATGTCATCATTATAAAATTAATAAAATTTGAAGATAATGATATAATATGGTACATAATTAGAAAAAAAAAAGTAATATTGTATATATATTTAAAACAAAAAAAATGGTTTTGTAAAAAAGAAAACCATCCATTTTCACCATTTTTTTTCAAGACTGCCCCTCATTTTCCAATTTATCCTAAAATAAATCAAACTTCAAAATCAATTTAATGTTAGTGTAACAGGAATATGAAAAATTCTTTTAAATCATACCATTTTAAGAAATATTTACAAATATAGTAAAATATAAAAAATCTACTATAGATAAAAAAAAAATTACTATCTATATCTAATATAAAATGCATATAATAATTACATCTTGATCAATGAACGATCTAGTTGTGATATTTTGTAAACATTTTAGTTGATTTTGTTATATTTAAAAATATCACCGAAAATATCTCATTAAAATAAAATTAGTTAAACATCGTTTAACCTTATTCGGATTTGAAAGAAATTTGTTCCGGGAATGACACAAATGCCAAATTTATACAAATTATTAAAATTAAACCAAACTCACAAGTAATACTTAAACTTAGACTCTAAATTATATATATAATCAAACCCTTAGAACTTATTCAAATTGAAACTTTCAATTTTGTGAGAATGAGTGAAAATCGAAGTGGAAGATAGAAATCCCAAATTTATTTAATTTTAAGATATTCAAATTGAAAATTTAAATTTGATACAAATAATTAAAATAACAAATATTTTTGAAAAGGTTTCCTAATCCCAATTCCAATTTGGTTTATCACATTCACAAATGACTAAAAATCTTTTAAAAATTTCCAAATACTAAAAGGATTTCAAATTATTCCCATTTTAATATTATATATATAACAATTAAATCCATCAAATTGATCATATATATATATATGTTTAATTCTTCCACCATATAATCTTCCAAAATTCATGTCTCTTAAGAAGATCATCTTCCAACCGGCACACCTTCAACATCGTTGCTATCTCCGCCGTCGTTTATGATTTCCAACAACCAAAAGATGGGATTCTTGTTCGTGAGCGTCGTTTGTATCATTTTAATCATCTTCCTTTTTCATATCTACCATTACCGCCTTAGGCTTAACCAAACAAGAACCCTAGACATCGAGCAACGACTCCACGAACACCGTACAATGCAACTCCTTGCTCAAACTCAAGCCGAAATCATAAGGCAACGGCAGACTACGACGCAATCGAATGACACCACGGAAGGCGAGGAAACTTCTTCTGCTGTCATGACGGTCGCTTACAAAGTGAAGGATAATGAAGCCGGCGGGTCGTACTGTTGTTGTGCCATATGCATTGAAGAGTTTGAGGATGAAGAGATTTGTGGAGTTGTTGAGAGTTGTGGCCATTGTTTTCATGAGGATTGTATGGATCAGTGGCTTAGGATTGAGAGCCGTTGCCCATTATGTCGTTGTTTGGTTCATGCTGTATCTCAACAATATTAGTAGTTCCCAACAAAATGAAGCTTTAGAGAATGTGTGATTTTTATTTATTTTTTTCGGTACTTTGTATTATTTAAATGTCAATATTCTTTAGTATGAAAGCAAACACACACACATATATATAGTCACTTACAAACACCTCTTGCATGGAAGATTGCTCACTTTAATAAGCTATTTTCTTTCTGTTTTTAATCAACTCACCTCGAAATTAAAGCTACCTAAATGGGTAAAATCAGTCTTTTGCACCCTTATGCATATGATTTTGATTTTTCAAACCTAAGGTAGAGATGAAAATCCATGTTTTTGAAATCAAATCTTCTTAAAACTCTATATTTAAGCTGATTTGAAGAGGGGGAGATTCCCGGACATTCTTCTTTCATAATATGAATATTTAATATCATATAAAATTTAAGTAAGTTTTAGTAATATATAAATCGGAGAATTGTTATAATTAAATAGCACAAAACATGAAACTATTTACGAAATATAGCAAACAAAATTTTCAAAAAATATAGAAAATATATAGATTCATTTTCATAAATGTAACCAAAACAGGCCATACAACAAAATCAAAAGACATGAAACTGGATATTTTTTTTTTTAAAAATATTCTAGGTTTGTTATTCTTCTTTCTTCTACAAATTTTCATCACACTTTTTCCTTAGCTTCTTTCCTTCGTCCCTTTCTCGAATATTGGGTGGCGTGTACCAAAAATAGTTTACGAAGAATCTTAAAAGAAATATTTGAGTAGTCTATCTAAATGATTATGTATCATAAAATCTAAAAAAAACACAAGTTGTTTTTTAAATAAAAATTTAGATTTAGGAAAATTTTAAAAAATGTAACAAATTAACAAAACTCTTTTTTCTCTTTTTTTCTTCCTGTTTCTTCTCCTCCTTGCACTTTTTGTTCTTCTTTTCCTTGCATTGTTTTTTCTTTCATTTTTTTCGATATGACTATTGAAATAATCAAATTTAAACGAAAATTATTTAGTCTAATACCAAATAATCGTGTATACGAACAAAATCCAAGTCTAATCTAAATAATAGAATTGAAAAAAGTTTAAAAATCCAAGTCTAATCTAATGGATAGAATTGAAAAAAGTTTAAATTTGAAGACGATGACAAATCTAAACATCAATTGAAAAAATAAATTGATATTTTCCATTGTGGGCATAGACGTAAATATTTTATTATATTTTTTAAAAGACCTTTAGATTTAAATATATGGCTCCTTTGTTATTTTAAAAACCCCCAAATATATATTACAAAACTTACCTTAGCTCGCAGAAAAATCTCATTGAAAACACAAAATTTCCAATTTTTGAAGTCTAATAGTAAAATCAAAATTTTATTTAATTTTATTAAAAACATAACTTGTTTTCTCTAATGAACAAACTAGATGTATAATGAAATAATTAGTATATATTGTTCTTCAACTTTTTAAGTAAAAAGTGACAAAATGAAATCCAAAGTTTGATAATTAATCTCATACAAATGAAAGAAAATATATATATTATGGTTTGACGACGACGCAAACGCAGGTTCGGCAAAGCGGACATTCTCGCTCCGTCTTGAGCCACCGATCGATACAGCTACGATGAAATATATGACCACACTTTTTCATCCATCGGCACTTTTGGGCATCTTCGAATTTATTCAAGCAAATCACACATTCATAATCATCATCATCATCATCATCATCATTCTCACTTCTCTTAGCTTCCCTGTAACTGAAAACCATTGCCTCAATCTGTACAATCTCCTGCTGATCTCGAACCACCCGCTCTCGAAACGCTGGCAATTCTTCGACCGTCCCAACGTCGGATTGATCAGATTGATAATCATTATTTCCGGTTTTGAAGTAGAGAGTGAAGGAGATGAAGTAGACTATAATGGCGAAACATATGGCTGCCACAACATCATAGTCATCAAAAAGGGCTTCGATACCGTTCATTGGCATTGGAGAAGCGGCAATATAGGCAGGGGATGACATGATATTTCTTTTAGAAGATAAAAAGTTCGCGGAGAATAACGAGGGGGAAGTTTATGGATTTTATTTACTAGGGGCCCTTTTATTCTCTTAATTCCTTCAGGAAAATCTTTAATCATTTAAAATTTTTAAATATTTTAGTGAATAGAAGTTTGTTTTTTTTTTCCCCGAAAAATTTGTTATCCTTTTATTTTTATCATAAAGGTTTTATTATTATTATTATTATTATTATTATTATTATTATTATTATTATTATTATTTTGCTTTACCAAATCTTTTATTTGATGATAAAACTTTTATTTGATTTTTGTATATAAATATATGATTTTTTTTTTTATTTAGTTTGAAGACAAAGTGATTCAATGAAAATAAGTTGCATTGCATACTTTCGCAGTCAATTGCTTGGAAATAATTTAGAAATTAAATCTCAAATTAATTAAGCCATGGTTCAAAATGTGTGGTTGTGCAATGAAAAACATAAAAATAGTCATAGTTATTTTCAACTTTAGGATGTGTTTTGACTAATTTTTTTAATTTAAAAAATAAGACATTTTGAAAAAAATAGAAATATTTGACCAACACTCAAAATATCTCCTTATATACTTAAGGGATTGTTTGGGACAAAAAATTTTCAAGACTATAATAGCCCTCTCTCATGCTATAGTAAATATATACTATTTAAGAGTCTCAATTATCAACTATAGTCCATACTATTTCAAAACTCTCAATTTGTAACAATATTTACTATTTGCTACAGTTTTTATTATTTGGCATTCATCACTTTTTTATTCTTTGCTACAATGTTTACTATTTAAACTAAACCTTACTATTATAACTAAATTAATCTACACCCAAACACCAACTAATCTAATCAAACTATAATAGCTTAGACTATAATAACCCACTTTTTGTCCCAAACATCCCTAAAAATTTAAATAAAATTATTTTTTTAAAAACACTTTTTGTATGTAGTAAATCAAAATGTGCCTAAATAGCTCAACTTATTGTTGATGTTTATTTGTTTTGAAGTTTTTAGAAATGCTAATAAGGATTTGAAAATTCTTTTATTTTGTGTCTAATATATTTTTTTAGAAAATGGTATAGTTATGTTAGTAGGTGTACCCAAGTATCCCATTAAGTGGGCACCTCTATAGCATGCACCCTCACCATCCTCGATAGATATTCAATAAAGTGCAAGGGAGATACATAGTCCAATACAAAAAGAGCTGGAGATAAGCTTAAGGAAAAGATCAACAGAAAGCAATAATATTTAGAGCAATATTAGAAAAAGAGAAATTATTGAAAAGATTTCTGTTAGAAGACCACGATCCAGTGAGGTTAAAAATGTCATCCCAAATATTGGCAATGCTAGATTGGTTGTTGTTGAAGAGTCTCTTGTTTCTTTCCAGCCAAATAGCCAAAATTGTTGCCACTAGCAAATTGTAGCAAATAATCCCTCTTTGGTTTTTGATATTAATAGAACATGTGTTCACATAGGTCTTTTGAGGCAATGATAATGATTAGACCATCCAGTGAGGGTATCCACCTTGTTTCATAAAGTTTGTGCCATAGAGCAAGAGAAGAATAGGTGGTCAGAGGTCTCATTGTCATTCTTGCACATAACACACCAATTTGGGTTGAGAGAAAGATTCTTGAGTCTATGTTGGATCATCTCCATGGTAAGAATATCCTTGTGCAACGCATCCCAAATGAAGAACTTGCATTTTTTAGGGATATTTGATTTCCACAAAGTTAAATGAGAAAAGGAAACAACATCATCATAAATAGAGTTATGAACAGTAAGGGTGACCGATGAAGGTGATTTTGCCAACTTTAGAGATTTGTGCATATTTCCAATTGCTAAGTTTTTTTTCTGAATCTTTTCAGTTATGTTGTCTCAAAAGGATAGACATCGAGGCTTTCCCCTAAGAGACATACAAAGGTAAGATATAGAGAGAAATTGAGTATTAAACCCTAGTTATTGACTACCAAATCAGCTATCTCTTTGGAGATATTGACCGGAGAAATAGTGGCTTTTAATCAATTGATATTGAGACCAGCAACACTTTCAAAAAGATCTATAGCAAATTGCAGATTTCTTATGTATTCGTCATTGTCCTCAACAAAGAGAAGGATATCATTTGCAAAGAGGAGGTGAGTGAGATTAAAGTCATCTATAGCAATACCTTTGATTTTTGTTTATTTGTTCCAAGTGCTGGAGAATTCTGCTAAGGTAGTCCATGGCAATGCCAAAAATGAATGGAGAGATGGGGTCTCCTTGCCTTATGCCTCTATTTGGTTTGTTTTGCCTTTTGGCTTACCATTAATAAGGATCGAGTATTGAACAAAGGATATGTAAGGGTCCGTTTGGATTGCCTATGAAAAAAAATGTTTTTTTAAGAATACATTTTTGAAAAAATATTTCTTGTAAAATGAGTTTAAAATTTAAATACTCACATGTTTGGTTTGACCTCTTTATAAATTTTTATATACAAAATTGTGTTTTCTTTGGCTTATATTTAGGAATCTTTTTTCATAAATATATTTTAAAATTAATTGTACGTTATCTTAAAATTATTAACTTTTTAGTTACTTGAAACTAAACATTAATTTAATTTTTTGTATTAATGTTTTTTGAAAAACTCAAATTTAAAAGCACAAATATCTTGAAATGTAAATATATAATCATAAAAATTTTTTGATTTCCGTCAACAAAATATAAATAAGGTAAATAATTTTTTTTGAGACAATATAATATCAATTAGACAAAAAGATGTGCAATTCGATCACATTTTTCATTCATCTTTATTTCATGAACCGAATGATCATGTTCTTCATTAACGTCCTCATGATTTCTTTTACAGATGTTAAGTTGAAATAGATTTGACCGAGAGAAGCATTTGCTAATCTCTATATTTAAATGTGTGTTCATATACATTGAAAAAAGATATTCAAAGTATTTAAAAATAGAAAAAAAAAAACAAAAAGAACAACAGAGTAAAAAATAGATAGTAAAAAGGAATAGAAAAAAATAAAGGAAGAAAAATAGATATTTGGAAGGGATTTCTCATTAAACATAAAATAAAATTTTGTTCTAAAATTTGGTTGCATGTGTTTTCTCTAAAATGATTTATTTCATAATCTCATTTTTCCAAAAATTATTTCAAATGAATGCCAAACACATCAATTTATTTTAAAATGAATTCTTTTAAAAATTAAACACTTTAAAAACCAATCCAAACGCACCCTAAGATTGAATCCAATTTCTCCATTTGACATTTCTTCAACCATACTCATTTCGAATTCTGATTGCATAATATCAATAAAATTTTTAACAAGTTCCTCTGGAATTCCTCTGAATATGATATAATCTACATATATTTGCACAACTATCAAGTCTTTGTCAGATTTATTCATAAATAACGTCTTATCAGCGACTCCTTTAGAGTATCCTTTATGACCAAGATAAATCGTGAGTCGTTCATACCATGCTCTGGGTCCTTGCTTTAGTCCATATAGGGCTTTATTTAGTTTATACACATGCTGAGGATACACCAGATCCATAAAACCCTTAGGTTGAGCTACATATACTTCTTCGTTCAAGTACCCATTTAGAAAGGCACTTTTAACAACCATCTGATACAGTTTAAACTTACGACACATGATATGGTGAGTAGATGGTGAATAACTTCAAGTCTAGCTACATGTGCGAAGGTTTCATCAAAATTCACTCTTTCCACCTGAGAATAACCTTGTGCAACCAATCTGGCTTTGTTTCTTGTTACATATCCTTTCTCATCTGTTTTATTTTTAAATATCCATTTATTTCATATAATGTTTGCTTCCTCAAGTTTAGGAACCAAAATCCATAGATTGTTTCATTTGAATTGCAATATTTCTTCATGCATTGCATTTATCCAGAATTCATCTTTGAGAGCTTCATTTATTGATGTAGGCTGGATAGATGAAATGTAGAAAATATTAGCAATCATCTTTGCATAATCAATTTTGTCCTTTTTTTTTGGTAATAATCCCAGCTGAGGGATCTCTAATTATGGAAATCGATGGATGATTCTTTTGGACATGTGAAGATAGAGCAATTTCGCTCGCATCAACCATTACTTCCTTATGAGTTAATTTAGAGCTATCATAATAGCTATTAACACTTGTATCAACTGTAGGAACATCAACAACAACTAACCTAGGTGCAACAGATGGTTTAGTTGGTAAATCATTATCATCATCTGTTTGTCTATATAATGTCTGCTCATTATCATTCTCTACCACATTTATTGTCTCCATAACTACTCTTGTTCTATTATTGAATACTCTGTAAGCACGACTATTATGAGAATATCCTAGAAAAATCCCTTGATTTGATTTAGCATCCCATTTTCTATAGTACTCCCTATCAGTAAAAATATAACAAGTACTTCCAAATACATGAAAATACTTAACGTTAGGTTTTTTGCCATTCCATAACTCATACAAAGTTATAGTAGAACAAGAATAAGTAGTAATTCGATTGAAAGACATTTGGTATGAAGCATAACTCGAGTTCTACTGCGGTGTCAAAGGTGCTTAGTATTCATTATGAATCCCTTTTGCTTCACAGAAATTATCCAGTTCTTCATTCTCTAATTCCTTCCCATGATCACTCTTGATTCGAACAATATTCTTTCCTTGTTCATCCTGCAGGCTCAAGCATAAACTTATGCAAACTTTGGCAGTATCTGATTTTTCTCTGAGAATTCTTATCCAAGTGAAGCGAGAGAAATCATCCACAACAATAAACACATATTTTTCTCCCTCCAAAGCTCTCAGTTTGCATGAGGTTCATTAGATCCATGTGTAACAGTTTTAGAACTCTGTTTGTATAACACTCCTTCATACTTTTGTGAGATGCCTTGATTTGCTTTCCTAGTTAACAGTCACCACAAAAGAACTTGTTGTTTGAGTCAATATTTGGAATTCCTATAACAGTCTCATTCTTTATAACTTTATCAATATTACTTAGGCTAGCATGTCCAAGTTTCCTATGCCATAGTCGAGTTTGATCTTCTTTGATTGAGTGACATACATCAGTATTGTTTAATACCCAATGGTAATATTATCAGCCTGGCTACAACCACTCATAATAACTCTTTTATCTGCACCAGTCACTATGCAATTATCTTTATTGAAATTTACAATGTAACCTTAATCACAAAGTTAGCTGACACTAATTATATTGTCTTTGAGCCCTTCGACATATCGCACATCATTTAGACATGGTAAATTATATTTCTCCATATTTCCTTTTGCAAGGATTCTTTCTTTTGTACCATCCCTAAAGGTAACGAGTCTAGATGCACATTCTTTTAATTCAGAAAAGAAGGATATATTTTCGGTCATGTGTCTGGAACAACAACACAACAGTAAAATGAATGGTTCTAGGAGCAATTGTAAAATGACTGACAATATGAACAACATATGCAATGTCTGGAAGACTCACTGTTAGATAGATGAGGCCGCCAACATGTTGTCGATACCAACTCACATCTTCAAAAGGAACACCATCATAAGGGGTCAAATGAACATTGGGATCTAATGGCGTTGAAGCTGTGTTGGAGTTAGTGATTCTTGAGCAGACTAAAAGATCTGAGACATATTTTTCTTGAGATAATAAATACCCGTTTGAGTGTCGAGAGACTTCAAGGCCAAGAAAGTAGTTGAGAGACCCAAGGTCTTTCATCTCAAAATGTTGACCAAGATAATGTTGGAGATCGGATATGGCCTATGGATCATTACCAGTAATAATCATGTCATCAACATAGAAAAGAAGAAGAACAATACCTTAGGGTGTGTGGCGAGTAAAGAGCGTAGTGTCATGAGGGCTAGAAGAAAAACTAAGTTGAGTGATGGTGGAGCTAAATGTGGCAAATCGAGCCCATCGAGCCTGTTTCAGATCATATAATGCTCGACGCAGGAGGCATACCTTGTGAGGAGGAGGAGAAGTACCAGAAGGTGGCTTCATATAGACTTCTTCAGAAAGAGTCCCATTAAGGAAATTATTTTTGACATTCATCTGAAGAAGAGGCCATTGCTTGGCAGTAGCAATAGCTAACAAACTTCGAACAGACATCATCCGAGCCATAGAAGTCAATGTTTCTTCATAGTCAATACCATATTCTTTCAAATATCCTTTTGCAACAATATGAGCTTTATAACACTCAATAGTACCATCAGAGTGAGTCTTGATTTTGTAGATCCACTTGCAGCCAATGGGTCTTTTACCAGGAGGTAAGTCAATATAATCTCAAGTGTGCATCTTTTCAAGAGCTTGTAATTCATCAATCGTTGCTTTCTACCATAAAGGGTCAGTACTAGCCTCTTGATAAAAGGTAGGTTCAACAAGGGAAATAATAGTGAAAAATGACAATGATAATCTTGAAGATGAATACGAGGTTCCCTTACCCGAGTAGAATGACGAAGAGGGATGTTTGGAGTAGGTTCAGAACCATCATCAGAGACGGATGACTAGTTCGAGTTTGCAGGAATAGGTGTAGATTAAGCAAGCGCGATATCAGGAGTGGACTCAGAGAGAGAAAAAAGTTCAACAAATGTATTAGTGAAGAAAGGTTGAAGACAAGAGAAGTAGGAGTGGAAGGACAAGTGAGAGAACATAGTGTGCTCCCAAAATGTGACATGACGAGATATACGAAGTCTGTTGGAAAGAGGATCCCAACAATTAAAACCTTTATGTTATGTGTCATAGCAAAAAAAACAACAGAGGCGAGCACGTGGTTCAAGTTTAGTGTGTTCATGAGGATGCAGGAAAACAAAGCAAGCACAACTAAAGACTTAAAGGTTAGAGTAGTTGGGAGGAGTACCATATAGTTTTTTGAATGAAGAGATGTTCTGAAGAACAGAGAAAGGAAGACAATTGATGGTATAGACGAATGTAAGAGCTACTTCACCCAAAAATTTCTTAGGACATGTGGCAGAAAGAAGGAGGGCACGTACTGAGTCAAGAATATGGCGATGTTTGCGCTCAGTGTCAAGGGCATACTTGTCCAAGGTGTTGTTTACCTATGGCCGTATGCCCGAATACCCCTAAATCGCTTTATCTTTATGTCTTAGAGTAGTTTAGTCTAATTCTTTCGTTTTTGTATCGTCGAGCCACAATGTGACATTTTGGTTTTTTCATATACAAGCCTGCCAAGGCCAAAAATCTCAATATGTACTATAGGGGGTACTTGAGTAGTCCAACCCCCGCCGAGCCTTGTCGCACTCTTTGCAAACTAAGCATTTTCTTTGCAACTGACAGTCTTTAATGCTCACTTTTATGATGTTTTCAACAATTTATTTTCTCTCTCACGTTTTATAAAATAATTTTCTCAAGAACGTGAAGGGAGGCTACATCATACCGCGAGTTTGTCCGCAGATTTCGAATTTTGAACGACTGACTTGTTGACCGAGCAGAACAAGTGCCGCACAATCGTGTTTGAAGGGTTACAATTATGACAAATGGTATCAGAGCCAAATCAGCTAATTCACAGTAAGACCGAAGTATGTCATCGACGAATGCATCAGGCAAGGCCCAGAGGGACCAACTAGTGGAGCTAGAAGAGCAGATATGATGCTCTACCTAGTTGAAGTTCTCGACTTCATCCGCTTCTTGGAGTCCCATCTTGAAGAGTTTGTCGAGAAAACTGACATGATCGATGTGGTAGCTGGCCGTATTGAAGGATTACCGATACAAGAGTTGTTGGCAAGAGTCGACACTCTAGAAGGAAACGTTGGAAGAACTGGTAGCCACGAACGTGGGGATAGTTCGATGGGCTCTATTGCCCACATTGAGGAGCGTGTCCATGAGCTAGATAGCTCTCAAAAGACACTTTTGGAGATGATAAATGGCATGTCAGAGGATTTTTGAGCTACTCTCAACGTCGTCAGAAATGAAATCGAAGATGTGAATGCGAGACTGAACCTCACAATGCGAGCAATGGCAAACCAAGCTCCAGCTGAAGAAGCAATTCCGATTAGTAGAGTGAAGATTTCGGAACCAAAGCCCTTCTGTGGGGCAAGAGATGCAAAGGCCCTGAAAAATTATATTTTTGACCTTGAGAAGTACTTCAAGGCCACGAACACGGTTACAGAGGAAGCCAAAGTTACGTTGGCGATGATGCATTTGTCTGAGGATGTCAAGTTATGGTGGAGGTCCCAATATGCTGACATGCAAGAGGGACGTTGTACGATAGATACTTGGGACGCTTTGAAGGGAGAACTCCGCTCACAGTTATTTCCCGAAAATGTTGAGATCTTGGCTCGACGAAAGTTACACGAGTTGAAATACACCGGTAATATTCGGGAGTATGTGAAACAATTTGCGGGGCTGATGTTAGACATACGTGACATGTCCGAGAAAGACAAAGTTTTCTGTTTCGTCGAAGGGTTGAAGCCGTGGGCAAAGACAAAGTTATATGAACAAAGAGTTCAAGACCTCACATCAGCGTACGTTGCGGTCGAGCGGCTGTTTGACCAAGCTAACGATTCCCAAGATGTGAGACGTCATCCAAGTTCCTCGTTTGAGAGAAATAAGAATAACCGCCTAAGTTCTCCCAAAACTGCGGGAGGGGACAAACACTTTAATGGAGACCGTACGTCCTACCAATCGAATACTAGAAACAGCTGGCGAGGATCGGGTAACCAGAATGTGTCCAATCGTCCTTTCAGTTGTTTCATATGTCAGGGACCATACTTGGCTAGAGAATGCCCGAACAAAACTGCTTTCAATGCATTCCAGGCGTCTTTAGCCTCAGACTGAGATGACCGACTAGGTCAAATCGAGAGGGAAGTAGATCAGACGAAAGAAGTTGATAACCCTCGAATGGGGGCCTTGAAATTTTTGTCCTCTCTCTAGAAGAAGGTGGGGGCAGACGAACACACCACTGGAAAGGGGTCTAATGTACGTTGACACCTGGATCAACCAGAAGCCAACCAAAAGCACTATGGTTGATTCCGGTGCCACCCACAATTTCATAACGGAAGCAGAAGCTAAGCGTTTGAATCTCCATTGGGAGAAGGATGCAGAAAGAATGGAAGCTGTGAATTCTGCTGCCCTACCTATCATCGGACTAGTGAAACGAACGATGATAAGGTTGGGAGGATGGAGTGGCCTCATAGATTTTGTGGTGGTAAAAATGGATGACTTTGATGTGGTACTGGGAATAGAGTTTCTACTCGAACATCAGGTGATCCCAATGCCTTTGGCCAAATGCTTGGTGATCACTGGATCTACTCCCTCTGTTGTACAGACCGACCTTCGCCAGCCAGATGGATTGAAATGATTTCGGCCATGCAATTAAAGAAGGGTCTCCCTCGAGATGAACCAACGTTTATGACCATCCCACTCAATTTGTCGAAGAACTTAGGGGAGACAGTCCCTAAGGAGATTTTGTGCGCGTTAGAGAAGTATCGTGATGTGATGTCCGACAGTTTGCCCAAGTTTTTGCCACCTCGAAGAATGATTGATCATGAGATCGAGTTAGTACCAGGGGCAAAACCGCCTGCGAAGAACGCTTATTGTATGACGCCTCCAGAGTTAGCTGAACTTCAGAAACAGTTAGATGAGTTATTGAATGTAGGATTCATTAGGCCAGTAAAAGCTCCGTATGGAGCCCCAATTCTTTTCCAGAAGAAGAAGGATGGGAGTTTACGATTGTGTATCGATTATCGTGCCTTGAATAAGCTCACGGTTTGCAACAAGTATCCACTTCCCATAATTACTGACTTGTTTGATCGCTTACATGGGGCGAAGTGTTTTTCGAAGTTGGACTTGCGATCGGGATACTACCAAGTGAGAATTGTAGAGGGAGATGAGTCGAAGACAACCTGTGTCACCCGATATGGTGCGTTTGAGTTCCTCATAAATGCCATTTGTCTTACCAATGCCTCTGCAACCTTTTGTATGTTGATGAACCAGGTCTTCCATGAATATCTCGAAAAATTTGTAGTGGTCTACCTGGATGATATAGTGGTTTATAGTACGACCATGGAGGAACATAGAGAACACCTGCATAAGGTTTTTCAGAAATTGAAGGAGAACCAACTGTATGTCAAAAGAGAAAAATGTTCCTTTGCACAAGAGCGGATAAACTTCTTGGGCCATGTGATAGAGTGTGGTCGAATTGGGATGAAAGAAGGGAAGATTGCTGTAATACGCGACTGAAGAGTACCGAAATCAGTCTCGAAGTTATGCTCCTTCCTCGGGTTAGCAAATTACTACTGTCGATTTGTCGAGGGATTCTCCAAGCGAGCAAGCCCACTGACCGAACTACTGCAAAAAGAGGTTCATTGGAGTTGGGACCCCAAGTGTCAAGTCGCCTTCGACGGCCTGAAACAAGCCATGATGGAGGGCCCACTTTTGAGGATTGCGGATGTGACCAAACCTTTCGAGGTTGAGATAGATGCGTCTGATTACGTGTTGGGGGCTGTGCTCTTGTAGAATGAGCACTTGATCGCATACGAAAATCGAAAGCTGAATGCAATCGAAAAGAGATATACCGTGTCCGAAAAAGAAATGCTTGCAGTAGTACATTGTTTGAGGGTCTGGAGACAATACCTACTAGGTTCGTCATTTGTAGTGAAGACGGACAACAGTG
Source organism: Cucumis melo (assembly GCF_025177605.1). Lineage (NCBI taxonomy): Eukaryota > Viridiplantae > Streptophyta > Magnoliopsida > Cucurbitales > Cucurbitaceae > Cucumis > Cucumis melo. The sequence goes on from NC_066868.1 coordinate 2,188,616, forward strand.
CAACTTGCCACTTCTTTACCCAGCCAAAGTTGACTTCGAAGCAAGCAAGATGGCATGAATTTCTGGTCGAGTTCAACTTCGAATTTGAACATAAGAAGGGGTCAAGCAACCAGGCTGCTGATGCCCTAAGTCAGAAACAAGAACATGCAGCTATATGCCTGATAGCTCACCTCCGAGGGAGTGAGATTGGTGGGTCAGTTAGAGACACCTTGAGAGAGTTCCTACAGAAAGATCATCTTGCTTAGAATGTCATGAATTTAGTGAAGGTGGGCAAAACACGACAGTTTTGGGTCGAGGAAGACTTGTTAGTGACAAAGGGCAATCGGCTATACGTTCCTAAATCAGGGGACTTAAGGGAGAAATTGTTATATGAGCATCACAACACTCTATGGGCTGGCCATCCCGGATGGCAACAGACGTACGCCTTGCTGAAGAAGGGCTACTTTTGGCCGAATATGAGAAATGATGTCATGTAGTACACAAAGACGTGTCTCATCTACCAACAGGATAAAGTATAAAAAGTGAAGGTTGCTGGACTTCTCGACCCTCTACCAGTTCCAACAAGACTTTGGGAGAGTGTTTTTATTGACTTTATCACCCATCTTCCCAAGGTGGCGACTTTGAGGCCATCTTGGTTATCATTGATCATTTTTCAAAGTACGCCACTTTCATCCCCACCACCAAGCAGTGTTCGGTCGAAATGACAACTCAATTATTATTTAAGCATGTTTTAAGTTGTGGGGAGTCCCGACAAGTATAGTGAGTGACAAGGATGATAGATTCATTGGCTCCTTCTGGACGGAGTTATTTTCCTTCTTGGGGACGAGTCTGAACATATCCTCAAGCTACCACCCCCAGACTGACGGCCAGACTGAGCGATTCAACTGCATGCTCAAGGAATACTTGCGCCATTTTGTAAACTCAAGGCAAAAGAATTGGGTCCAGCTATTAGACGTAGCCCAATTCTGTTTCAATGCTCAGACAAGTTCAGAATTGGGAGAAGCTCGTTTGAGATTATTTCTGGGAGGCAACCGATATTGCTACACCTTGTTGATCATCCCTATGTTTGGAAGAACCCTTAAGTCCTCAATTTCACGAAGGAGTGGAAACAGACAAACGACATCGCCCGAGCGTACTTAGAAAAGGCATCGAAGCGGATGAAGAAGTGGGCGAATAAGAAGCGACAACCTCTTGAATTTCGAGCAGGAGACCAGATACTCATCAAACTACGACCATAACAAATCAGGTTTCGAGGATGGAAAGACCAGCGTCTCATCAGGAAGTACGAAGAACCAGTAGAAGTGCTAAAAAAGGTAGGGAATGCTTCTTACAGAGTAGCGTTACCTACATGGATGAAAATCTACCCAGTAATTCATGTGAGTAACTTGAAACCCTACCATCAAGACACCGAAGACCTGCAGCAGAATGTCGTAATTTGCCTAATTATCGACCTTAGTCAGAAAGAAGACAAAGATGTTGAAGAAATTCTGGCCGAGCGAGTAAGAAGAGGCAGAAGACCCACACGAAGGATCCACGAGTATCTGATAAAGTGGAAGAACCTTCCTGTGGAGGAAACTAGTTGGAAACGTGTCGAAGATCTAGAAGCCTGAATGCAGAAGATAGAAGAATTAAAGCTTCGCCAGTTGACAGGGACGTCAACCGTTTAAGTGAGGGAGAATGTCAAGGACATACTTGTCCAAGGTGTTGTTTACCTACGACCGTATGTCCGAATACCCTTAAATCGCTTTATCTTTATGTCTTGAAAGTAGTTTAGTCTAATTCTTTTGTTTTCGTGTCACCGAGCCATAGTGTGACATTTCAGCTTTTTCATATGCAAGCCTGCCAAGGCCAAAATCTCAATATGTACTATAGGGGGTGCCTGAGTAGTCCAACTCCCGTCGAGCCTTGTCGCACTCTTTGCAAACTAAGCATTTTCTTTGCAACTGATAGTTTTTAATGCTCACTTTTATGATGTTTTCAACAATTTATTTTCTCTCTCACGTTTTATAAAAAAAATTTCTCAAGAATGTGAAGGGAGGCTACATCATACAACGAGTTTGTTCGTGGATTTCAAATTTTGAACTGCTGACTTGTTGACCGAGCAGAACAAGTGCCGCACAATCGTGTTTGAAGGGTTACGATTGTGACACTCAGCATGCCTATTTTGTTGAGAGGTGTGAGGGCAGGAGTGTTGAACAAGAGTACCCTATTGGGAGAGAAAAGATAGAAGAGTGGAGTCTTTATACTTCAAGGCATTATCGGTGCGGAGGGTTTTGATAGGACAAGAGAATTGAGTGTGAATCATGTTAGCAAACTTAATATAAATGCAAGATAATTCGGAGCGATGTTTGAGAAAATAAATTTATGTAAATCGAGAGAAATCATCAATGAATAAAACATAATAGCGATAACAATGGACAGTGGTAGTAGGGGCAGGACACCAAATGTCAGAATGGATTAAATCAAAAGGTTTATCACATATAGAAGTGGATTGAGAAAAAGACAAAGCAGGTTGCTTAGCAAGTTTGCAATTTAAACAATTAAAAGGGACAAACTTGATAACGTTATTTAAATTGTTAACGAAAATTAAATGATAAAGTTTTTCAGGAGAAGCATGACCAAGACAAAGATGCCACTGATATGTATCGGAGTCAATGATAGGAGGAGAAATGGATGAAGGAGGAGGAACCTGAAGTGATAACAACTCAAACAATCTTCATACTTTGCGACCCATCCCAATCGTATGTCCCGTCTACGAATTCTGAACCATACAACCATCGAGAGAAAAAGAAATAATTAAGCTAAGGTTACACAGTTGACCAACAAACACTAGATTAAAAGTTAAGTTTGGGACACAGTAAGTATGAGAAAGACTCAAACTGAGGGTATTAGTGGTGCCAATGTGAGAGATGTTCATACAATTGCCATCAGTAGCATAAATTAGAGGTAAAGATTTAGCAGGATTAGGAGTGTTCAGAAGAGAATAATTAGATGTCATATGATTGCAACAGGTAGAGTCAAGAAGCCATCGATTACATGGTGAGACAGAAAGTGCAGAGGAAGATGATGAAATTAACTGATTTAATAGGCTTTGAAGATCACTTATCTGAAAATGGGGGGAGGTGGAATTATCTAAAGTAGCAGCAACAACAGAGGAGGTACTGGGTTTAGTAAAGTTCTTTGCTTTTGTAGAATAGCTTCGAGGTCGAGACAGTTTTATGGGACAATTATCCAGAATATGACCTGACTTATGGTAGTACTTGCATTCTATTTTAGGAAAATTAATAAATTTATGACTAGTGAGCTTACAATTTGTACAAAATGTGCTTGATGCTCTAGACGGTGAATAAGTGCCTATAAGAACAACATCAAAATGTTTGAAGAGATTGATGCCAAGACATTTTTCTTCAAATAATATATCTTGGATAGCTGCATCCAATGAGGGCAAGAGACTGCGGTGTAGTAAGATAGCCTTGACAAATTCATATTTTGGACGTAATCCCATAAGGACTTTAATAAGACAAAGATGATCTTTATTGATTTTAGCTTGACCAAGTTGAGTCCATATAGGTTGAAGCACTGCTAGATATTCATTAACAGATTGACTAACTTCTTGATTGAGATTGACAAGACTACTGTGTAACTGATAGTAATGAGCTAATCCAACAGATTTAAATCGTGTAGACAAAAAATCCCATAACTCCTTAGCATTTTCAAAAACATCAAATTGTATATGGATAGTAGGGATTGATGTGTTATTAAACCAGATGATAATCTGATGATTTTTGTTGTCCCATTCTTCAAGGTGTTTGATAAATTTGTTATATATCATCTTCTTTGTCTTGTTTGGTTGGTTTGGTAATATCGCCAGTGACAATAAGCCATAATTTCCATCCAATTAAGAAGCTTTTCATTTGATTTGCCCCTGTAATATAATTAGAGTCATGCTAATTGGACAGACAATTACATTTTTCTCCATCTACTCACAAAAAGAAAACAAGTCAGCGATTGAATGAACAAATAAAAAACATAGATGTTAAAGTAAACTTCAGGGCAGCGGCGGATGAGCAACTGGGTGGTGGAACCAAAATTGATCTTGAACTTTAAGGTAACAAAATTGAAGAAAAAAACAGCAGCATGCTTCGTGAATGGAAATTGAAAACTGATAACAAAACAGAGAGCACGATGTGCTTCACGAATGGAGAAGCCAAATCAAACCGGAGCATGACCGAAGCAAAGGGAGAATTGAGAACTAGGGAGTTGCCGATAGATGGAACGATCGCATCTGCGTAACGGAGAACAATGGGTCGGTCAACTGGAGCTATGGAGCGATGGAGCGTCGGACGGATCTTCTTGGAGTGGATGGAAGTGGCGGTGAACAGACTGGAGCTTCCCGATGAACGGATAAGACATAACAGGTCGAAGCTTCGCGATGGGGCTGAATCGAAAAACTGAGGACAAAGAGCTTCATGATGAAGGCAGAGATAGAACGGATCTTCGACAGAGATAGGGCAATGAACGGAAACATGATGAAGGTGGCGGCAGCTAGGTTAAAAATGAGGGCCGCAACTAGGTTATTTTTGAAGCTTTGATACCATGTAAATGAATATTTTATTGATAAAAATATTGTGGGTAATTACATCAAGAAAAAAGAAGATAAATAGAAAGGACCTTTGTGGTAATAAGAAAATAAATAAAATCAAATAATATATTCCTAATTACAAGAGATTTTACACGTTAATACTCTCTTTGTTCAACAAGTACACTTTGAGAATTTGATTATTTATTTTCTTCCACATTATTTTTAACCTTTTCCATTCTTTGTGTTTAGAACACCTATGAATGAAATCTATAGGGTTAAGTTAAGAAAGGAATATATTTGTGAAGCTTGTGATTTTGATATGAAATCCAGAAGTGGGGTCAACCATATATTATATAGTTTAATGTATATATAAAGGGAAACAAACAACCGTTGAAGCAAGGAATCTTGCTTTTAATTGTCTCCCCTTTGCTTAGGACTTTGAAGTTAACAAAATTTTAATTAAGTTTTTGTATCTTTGAAGTTTCAGGAAAGCTTATGTTTGGTCCCCAAAATATAATTTGAATTTGATTTCAAATATAATTGGTTTCTTAAGTAGTTTTCAATTTCCTTTTAACAACCAGAACTCTTTGACCTCAAGGTAACAATACATGTTTAATATCGATTGAACCGATCATTTTGACAAATTTGAGATCAATTTTTAGATAATATCAGATTTTTATATTAACTCAATAAGAACAATAATATAAATAGTAGTTTTTAGAAAATGAACAAAAACAATATTTTTTTACTCAAATGAAACTAACATGAGAGAAAATAAGATTTATTATTTTTGACAATGAGAGAAAATAACTCGAATAAGATTTTTTTTTTTTCATTTTTTTCGAGCATCTGCAATGCCTCTTAGTAAGATGATAGATAAAATAAAACTAAAATATAAACAACACAAACAAATATTTTCTTTTAAAAAAATGGTAAATGTAAACATTAAAAATAAACTATATTTTTCCAACTACCTCTAAAGTAAAATCATCAAACCAAACTCACATGCTCAAAACTTATTCCAAAATTATCACTATTAATGTATATAATCATTACTTATTTTGACAAAATCTTAAAGTAAAATATTAAGAAAAGAAATACTAATATAATAATAAGTTTCATGCACATATTAAAGACCGTTTGATATATAGGTTAAATTTACTGTAGTTGAAACGTAAATTTATCAATAGTAATTTGAAAAGTGTTCTCCAGTTTATTATACTTGTTGTTTACATGTGTTTTAGAATCATAGTGAATTATGAGACTAGTAAGATTTATAATCAAAATATGTAATCAAAGGGTTAAATTGTGTTTGAAAATAGATGTATAACCCATCATCTTAAGCCCCCAATATTATTGTTGCCGTATGAAAATTATGATTCTAACACATTTATCTTTACCTTTCGTCATTAACATTAAGGTTAAATAGTAGCAACAAAAGTAAAATACGATAGATTTGTAGTTTTAAGCAAATTACGTGGTAAATATGACCTTAATCCTAAAGCCCCCAGCTATTGTAATTTAAAATATAAAAGAAATCAACGGTTGAAAAATGAAATTGGATGGAGGGCAACACCAACGGCAAATACTGGCCTCGGGCTGGGCAAACGAAAAAAGTTGGACTCATCTTCTTCTTCAAGAATCCAATCAAATCAAAGATCCAAAAAGCCACTAAAATCCAAATTTATTTCACATTTTAAGTACACTCCAAAAATCTTGAACAATTTGTAGCGGCAAAAATCAGGGACAACCCATTTCTACCACCATCCTCCACTTTCAATCCCTTCTCACACACTATCTCTACAACGACACCATGCCTCGCACCGGCTTCGTCGGCTCCTTATCGACCCCCAAGGTTGATGTCGTCATCGATATGGGTAATCCCTTTCTCAACCTCACCGTCGATGGCTTCTTGAAGATCGGATCCGTATGTGTTTCTTGCCTTCTTTTTTTCATTTTTTGTTTATTATGACTAAATTTTAAATGGGTTCTGTTTGTTTGGTTCTTTTTAGGTCGCTGCTACTCGAGCGGCTGCTGAGGATGCTTATCATGTTGTTAGAAAAGGTTTTGTTTTTCTCGCCTTTTTCTGACAAATTGGTTTCAATTTCTTGCTTTCTTTACTGATTTTATGGCGTTGCTTTTGATTCTGTAGGAACGATTTCTACTCACAATTTTGAAAATACGGTTAGTATCTCTTGCTTCAGACTCAAACTGTGGAGTCTGCTAGTTTATGGCTTTTGAATGCTGAAATTTTCATTCTGAGAATGTTTATAATTAGGAACCAGACTTTTAATTAGTAGATTATATACTTACCTCTATTTTTCTATTTGTTGCAGTAGTTTCTGTTTTGAATTATCTAACACGTGAGTTTAGAGTTTTACATGAAAAAACCAAGATCATCCAAATTAGATAAATATCACAGAAATGGAACTATGGTTAAGAAAGACGAATAGTTCTTACCTCCGCCAATAGGGTGCAACTTTCTTCTTAGTGGCTCACCCACGTGAACTCTAAAGTTAAATGTGTGTAGTTTAAAATAATTCTTTGTTGGGTGAACTCATGAGATTTTTCCGAGTAAGCATGTAAGTGAAGATAAAAGATTTGTGTTTGTTTGTGGTGATGTTGGGGATTCCAAATCCTTGACTTGGAGCTTTACAACCGGCACTTTTTTATCATTTCGATACAAATACTATTAAAGTTACAAAATGATTTGGAACTCTCATTGCACTTGGAAAAGATACAAAATGATTATGTGTTCTGTAAAAGAATAAGTTTGAATTGCCACCATGGCCTTGAAAGCTTAAAGCTTAAGTGAACTAGTAGGTTCTTGAACTTTAATATTACCTGCTTTTTGGTCTTTTTGATCTATAAGAAAAATATTGAAATTTAAAATTGTTGTTACTCTCTTACTCTACTCCTTCGTTCAGCTAATTAACTTGAACTTCTGTTGCAGTTGAAGAAAATGTGTAAAGAAGGTGCATATTGGGGTAAGTATGGATCCCATTACTCCTCAATGAAGTACTTAGATTAGTGGATGAGTTTCAGCATCTATAAACCTCATGCCAATTTGAAAAGATCTTGCTTTTGATTCATTTTCTTGGAAACTAACCTTACACCTTTGAAAATGATTTTGAAAGTTGATTTGAAAATATAGAGAAGGCAAATAATTGACCAACTGTTGTTTCGTTTGAATGCAGGAGCCGTAGCTGGAGCTTATGTTGGTATGGAGTATGGAGTAGAAAGGATTCGCGGCACAAGAGATTGGGTATGTTTTCTATTAATTCAAAACCGTCCTTTAAATCAAGTTCGAGCTATTCTGTTAGATTATTGCTTCCAGCTCTCTATGTTTGTTTGGGAATATTTTCAATGTTCTGTTTGATTTGTGTTTCGGTTTAGTGACAAGTTTTATAACTCAGACCTTGGTTCTCTGTACTATTTCCAACAAAAGTTCTCTCTAATGTATGTAGTATCTCGAATTACTTCAAGAACCTATAGTTTCTTATTGATCTCACTTCCCCCATTGGTAAATTTATGGAAAGAAATTTTGAATTTGAATCAATATAGTTGAGCATTTGTTTCCAGAAAAATGCAATGATTGGAGGTGCTTTGACGGGAGCTCTAGTATCAGCCGCGAGCAACAACAACCGAGACAAAGTTGTTATTGACGCAATAACAGGAGGAGCTGTTGCAACCGCTGCAGAGTTCATAAACTATCTTACTTGACACCGAGGTTTACCGAGCATTTTCATGTCCCGTTTCTTGTAAACCTCGAGCAAAAGGTACGGTGAATCATGCCCTGTTTATAAGAAATAACATCAAAATGTTAATATATGTAACAATGTATTGAAACTTTTTTTCATTTTCCTTTTGCAGAATAATCAGCTTTGTATGATTAGTCTCTCTTAGAGTTGCAGCCTAAACTATGAAGAAAAAGAGAAACAAAGAGTAATACAAATATCTTATTTCTTCATTAATGAGAGCCACATGTTTTGTTGAGGCTGTAATCGCAGCTATAGTTTCATTGTTATAAGGAACAAAAGTATTGGTTAAGTTTTTAAGAAAGCGATTTTTCTTCTTTTTTGTCTTTTAAGCTTAACATAACAAATTGAAGTTGGTTCAACTTTTAATTCAGACTTGTGAGAATCTATATGACACCAATCACAATCATGAAAACATTCTTTACCTATAATGCTATTGTGAAGCCAATCACAACATGATACTATTCAATGACTAAATATTAGTTGATATTAGAATTTCGACATCGATTTCTGATTTAATGGATGAGTATGTATGGTATTCCCACTTAATGCTAAAATTGTACAATATTGTCTCCTTTAAACATAAATTTTAGTTTTGTTTTTGAGGAAAATATAAATTCTAGTTTTGTCTTTTGTTTCACTCGAAAGATCGAAAGATATCATACTTTCTTTAAAGAGAGACTTTAATTCTATTCTTGACATAAATACTCGTTAACTATAAAAAACAAATCAACAATTTGTCACTAATATAAATATCAATCAATATTAATAACAAAATTTAAAAATTAAAAAGGATTGAACCAAAATTACACAAATTAAACCAAATTTCCATTACACACAATACTCCAAACAAATATTTGTAGCAACTTTGATTATATAAAACAACAACCCACTCATAGCCCACAACAAAGCAGTTACATAGTTCTTTCACACACTAATTTCAAACAAAGTGCAAAAACACAAGAAGCCAAAAGCACAATTTTCTTTTTTGCATATTGTTACATAATTTTATTCCATTTCACAGAGCTTTGTTGTTTAAGGGATTCATTCATCTCTCCAAGAGCTCATTAGCAGCAATCGCAGGCGTCGCATGAGCAGCTACTATCACAGCAGCTGCAACCGTTATTCCTGTGCACGATTTTCAATAAAAAAATTTCTAGTATGTCGATTTGTTTAAAGGAATTAACAAAAGAAATTAAAAGTAACTTGTTGAAATCATTTAATTTACGTACATGTTGATTAGGGAGGTGGCCTTCTTGATGGTCCTACGAAGGTTTTTTAGAAAAATAATTAATAAAATTCATAAATAAATAACGTTCAATATTCACCTACTGCATAAAAAGAATGAACAAAGAAATTATCCCTTGTTTTATAAATATAGCAATTTGTTGAAGATTTTTCATGTTTTCTGGTAAGTCTAACTATTTAAAAATATCTTCAAATATAGTTTAATCAACCAACTCTTATATATATAGCAAAATTTTATTATATATATATATTAGATGAGAGATACATTTATGAATGTTTATCGGTGTTCATCACTATCTATTATAGTGATCTTTGGTAGACAATAAAATTTGATTATATTCGAGAATGTTTTCAGTAATTTTCTTATTTAAAACAATATGATTGGATTTTCATATTGAAAATGGTGCTATTCACAATACTATTCATTGTTTCTTAACTAAAATTTAGAATTCATCGATAAACAAATTTCAAAAATAAAAATGAATCTTTGAAAGGTTTTTGACAACTATTTAGTTTTGAAAATTTCAAAAGTATAATTTTATGATGATTTTCTTCTCCTTTAATAAAACTAACACAAATATAAGTTTTTAAAAGCATTTTTATTGATGGGATCTTTTAAAAAATATAACAAAGTGACAAAATATTTACACTGTATAGAACAATTAAGAAAACAGAAAAAGTTCAGTGACTTGTCATGAAAAATACAAAAACTACTTCATCAACAACGCGCACGCGTGTAATATATTTGCTACACAATCGTTTAGATTTGACTACACGACATTTAGATTTAGCTACCCAAATTTAAACGATTTTTTTTTTCAAAATTTTGGTAGATGATCGTTTAGATTTGGCTAAACGAATTTTTTGAAGATTCTTTTGGAACAGAATTGTTTAGATTTGCTTACACGATCGTTTATTTTTTCAAGATTCTTTGGTACGTTAAGATTTAGCTAACGATTCTTTTAGTATACGGTCATTTATTTTTTTTACACGATCGTTTAGGTTTGACTATTTTTTCAGGATTCTTTATACACAACCTTTTAGATTTGGTTATCCTAATCTAAATGACGTAGAAAAGTAAAGAAGAAAGTCGATGGAAAGAAATGACAACGAAAAAAACAGAAAAAGAAGAAAAATGATAGAAAGAAATCAGATTTGGTTATTCAAATCTAAACGACGTAAAAAAAAGAAGATGAAAAGAAGAAAGACGATAGAAAGAAATCGCAGCGGAAAAAAATAGAAGAGGAAAGGAAGAAAGACAATAGAAAGAAATCGCAGCGAAAAGGAGAAGAAAGATGAAAGAGCAAACTTGAAATATTTAAAAAATGACTAGTTTTATGGATTTTGTTACACGGACGGTAAATATTTTAGTAGTTTGTTATATTTATGAAAATTTCCCTTTATTTAAACCTAAATCCATAACCATTTATAACTACTATAGTCAGTAAATTTCTATGTTTTGTTATTACCTTCCTACTAATGTTTTCGATATATATTAGTTATATTTATAACTAACCTTAAATAAACTAGAAAAAAAAACTTATGTTTGTTCTTAAAATTTGGCTACACATTCAAATATGTTAATTCTAAAAAAACTAGACACTGTAAATGAAAAAAATGAGAAGAGACAAATAAAAATTTAAAAAATAGAAGACGATTGATGAAACAATTATGATATGAAAAAATTTAAAAACTTTAGTAAAAAGTAGATAACAAAAGCAAAGAAAGATACCTCGAGAGGCAATTGCAACTATCTCCACATGAGCAGTTGTCACCACACTTGCAACCAGAACTCATTTTGTTTTTCAAACTCTTAGAATCAAAATCTTAATTTCCAAAGCAGTATGTGATTGTGAACTTTTGTGTTTTGGGTTCTCTATAATGTAGTCTCATGGAAGACCAAATTGGTGAACATCCACCATACACGTGGACGGTTCCTAGCTGTTATCCTTCATCATCTCTTATCCAATTTCTTTTAAAATCATATCACAATCTTCACTCTACCTCGCAAAGTCATAGGGCTTACCATTTCTACATTATCAAATTCAAATAATCTTATTATTTTTAAGCTTTTATCTCAATTTAGTCTATTAAAAAAAAAATATGTGAAGAGTTAATTGTTACAAATTAAATGCATGAGTTTGAACTTCCAACCTTTAGAGATGGAAGTCATATTAGATAATACTATTAAACTAAACTCAATTCGATTTATATTTTCGACTAATTCATTCGATAATAATAATATTTTAAAGTAAATTATTAACTTTTTTTTTTCTTTTTAATATAAATGTAATTCATCTATTTTTAGAAATGAAACCATACCATCTATGCATTAAGAAAATAAATTATTACAAACTTCTATGGTATAAATTGAGATATTTTTGAATGAAGTTAAATTACACTTATACTAATTATCTCCATATTTGACTTTGGTTTTTGTATTTTAAAAATTAATTTTAGTTTCATTGCTCATTTTAGTTTTTTTAATTGTACTTGTCTTTACTACAAGCAAAGTATTAAATTTATTAGATTTCTTTTCAAATAATAAATCAAAAAATCTTTTAGGGCGGTGAATATATAAGTTTTAAATTTAGTTTATGATATCTTTCATGTCACCCCATTAACTTATTTATAGACTTTTTATAAAAAATAAAATAAAATAAATTGAATTATGAATTATATTAGTAAAATCTTTGAATATTTATTTTTAAAAACGGTTTCAAACCATTATTAGTTATTTAACATCAATTTTATATATTTTATTAATTTTTTACGTTGTAAATACTACGGGAAAACAACATCGATTCTTCTCTTTATCCCAAACTCCACTTGAATGTTTTTAACAACTAAAATACAAGCATATGGACTTTTGTTACATATATTTAACCTATAGAGGAATTTATATGGACACACTCCAACATTTGCTTATAACCAAAACTTTTTGGACAAAATAACAAACCCCTAAAATTAACCTAATGACTCTTTATACAAATGTTTCTAATCTATTTTGAGTGGGCCAAAACTCATAACAGAGTCCTAATTAAATTCTTAACACTTTGTAAATAGGAGAACTCTAGACTTTTTTATTGTTTTTTTAAATAATATGTGAGATGAGAGACAATGAAATCGTTAAATGAATAGAAAAAAAAAATGAAACTATATATAAAATATAGTAAAAAAAATTAAATCAAATGAGGAGGGTTGGATTTTACTATATTTTGTTAATAATTTTACTAATTTGCTATTTTTTAAAATGTTCCATAAGAAAATTGTATCTTTTGAATTTGAGATTGATATTATATAAGTACTATAACACTAAACTATATGTTTATTTTGACTAACAAGATTCTATAAATAAAATTTAGTTAATTCAAGAGATGAAATACATATAAAAATATGGGTGTATCAATCAAAGTCAGTTTTTAGATGAAACCAAACACTGAAATAATTATGGTCAGTTTAATAAATGTTCGAATCGACTATGACCACAAGAGTACAAACCGACAAAGTCGGTTTAAGCCTTTAGAATTTTAAAAAAATATTATCATCCAAAACGACACCTATCAAACCTCTCCTTAGTTCTAATCAACTGCTTTCGATTCCGTTGGTTGACTCCGTCTTTTTGGTCTATCATGTTTATTCCTACTCCCAAATCTACAAAATCTATATTTGGTGAACATAAAAATGTAACCATAGCCCATTTCTAAGTTTTCAAATCTTAATAAGAATACCAAAATTTAAATTAGGCATTAAACTTAGATGCTCAAAGAAAGTAATTACACTTATTAGACCCGAATTTGTCCACCTCTTTGGTAGGATTTCTGTCAACTATATTAGGAAAACTAGTACCTTTTACAGAGAAGAAAAATTAGTAATGAACAAAGAATTAAAGTTTAAAGTTTGAAGTTATGAGATCTATATATAAAAAGTATTATGTTAGCGAAGGAGTTGAGAATTTCAAAATTGTTATATTATCAATTAATGATATACTAAGATCAATAAATCATATAGTTTAGAAATAAAAGATAACACCAACCTCACAACTTCAAACTATACAAACAAATTTTATAACTCGTAGTTAAGCGAATTAGATGATGATCTAGGAGGAGTAAAGAGTTATAAATACGAAGAGTATACTCAAAACCAAATATCCATATTAAACACAAATTCAAACACAAATTTAAAACTTTTGATGAATATTATCAACCCTAAGTTCCCCCAACACACAACAAAGCTATAGTACATAGTTCACACTAAATTTCAAGAAGCCATAGAAAACCCAAATCCATATGAACTTGGAGTTTCAAAGCCAATTTACAATATTTCATTTTCATCAAACAAGGAAGGATAAAGAAGAAAAAAGAAACAAAGTTTGTAGATTGATCGTATTCATCAATTTATTGGATGAAGAAGCTTTTGTTGTGTTTAGGGGTTTTATCCATCTTTCTCATGGCTCACTTGCAGCTGCATGGGTCACATGAGCAGCTATCCCCACAGCTGCATCCACTTCTGCATTCTCAATCAAACCATTTTTCAAATTGTTATTTTATTCAATATAATAACTTTCATATATATATATAAATATATATAAATATACATAATCGTTTAATTTCGAGGAGTTAATCAACTTGAAGTTTCAAACTAATAATTCTATTTGAAACTTTTAAACATTAATCAATATAATTTAGAATTCTCTTTAGGACTCTATCCTAAAGTACTAGTTTTGTTTTGTTATATGTATAAGTGTTTTAAAAAAGAACGGTCTGCTTGTCATTTGGCATGTGCTTAATTAGCATTCATTTTCGATGATTTTGTAGATTTTCGAAGAATCCGTGGACCATAGAAACATGTCGCAATAGATATGTTAGTTTTTACTTTTTTTTTGTTAAGAATATGTGTCAATATGTATTTCATTGTAATGCTTTAGGTAATGAATTCTAGTAAAACCATTTTTTGTTTAAGGATATGTGTCGATATGCATTACCAAATATTGATTCGACAATGTAATTTAACTTTTCATTATCAATATATAGATCAATTTGCAAATATATCGGTACTCCTTTAAATTATATGAAAAATAACAGGGAAAATGCATGTTTGACAATCTGTAATTGGATTCTTTTATAGCAGAAAAATGTATTACACAATATAAGTGTTATGAGAGTGTATATGTAGGCAATAACAAAAATGTTACTAAAAATCAATTGATGATACAAAAAAATTATCGTCATTAATGAAAAACGTTAAAGTAATTAACCAATTTAGACCTCAGCGATGACAATTTTTTTGTATCGACATTCAGTTAATAGCGATAGATAGTAAATATGAGGACAAAGTGATCATTGATGACGTTAATTAATCCAATGTTGTGTATGCAATAATAACGAAACTTTTTTGGATGTGTCATCAAATGTTCTATCTTGACAGGGATTTCAAAGACGCAAAATATGTGTCACGAAAACCGTTTATGACACTTATTTTGCATCGTTAAATTTCAGTTTTGTTGCAGTAGGATTATAATCAATAATTCACTAATGAAAAAATTGAGTTATATAATAATTAGTTTGAGTTTTTTTTATTCATATTTAACAATATACTTAATTCTAAAACAACACTAAAAAAAACTTATTACTTACTGCTTGAGAATCATGGCCCCTGAGATGGTCCTGCATAGATTAAAACACAAAAGCATTTAATTAATGAAAAATTATTGTGTACATTGGCAATTAATAATTTGTATAAAATTTTTTTTTAAAAAAAAAAGAGTATTGGTAAATATAAAAATTGTAGAAGAGATGAGACCCTGATTGGCAGTTGCAGCTATCTCCACATGAGCAATTGTCACCACATTTGCATCCAGAAGCCATTTTTTCTCTCTTTCACAAACTAAAAAATAATCTTATCTTTTTCAAAGCTTAAATTTGTTGAATTTTTGCTGTGTTTTGATTTGGAGTCTGATTCTTCTTCTCTATTTATAGAGGTTTTGAGGTACACAATTTATATTGATATCTCCGTCCACGTGGACGTGTTCCTAAGCTTCCTTGATTTTATCATCTTTACTACCTTTTTGTTTTTTAGTTATTTATTAGATAATCAAATGATAATCACCCTAGCTAATACTCAAACTCATGTAATGTTTGATTATTTCTCCATCAATATAGAATAGAGGGTGTTGTATTATTATTGTTATTATTATTATGATTGTCGGTCTACTTTCACAACCAACCATACAAATTACAAATTATATTTTCAAAATTCAACTTGGCGATGAGAACAAGAAAAGCAAACATTAAATAAAAACAATATTAAAATTCAAATGATTGATTTTCTTTTTAAACAATTACATAATAATATAATAATAGTTGATGTCAAAATTTTGGATATAGGAAAAAGTCTACGTGCCTTCTTTTATGTGATATTTCAAAAGTGAAATTTGTTCAAAGTGGATAAGAACTTGATGCAAAAAAAAAAAAAAAAAAATAATGTACAACCGTAACTAGTTAGTGAGTGAAAAAAAAAATAGTAGAGAGAGTTTGAGAATATGACTCAAGTTATCACATATCAAGAGATACTTGAACTAAGTTGTTCTTTAGAATTTCATTTTAGTCCTAAGGTGATGTTTGGGACTAAGCACACTAGTTACAACTTTGACCCAAACTAATTAACCATCTTCTCTAACTAGTTCATGTTATTTTTTTGCTTAGACCTTGTTATTTTCTCAATATTGTTGCTTGTGTTATTATTATTATTTTGCCAATTATAATCTTTTGCAAACAATTACACGGTTAATTTTTGTTTCAATAATTCAAATATAATGGAGCATACGTTTTTAGTTCAATGGCTGTAACATTGTAAAGAGTTAAAAGATCAAACAATTTAGGTTTGAGATTGGTAATTGATATTTTATATAGTGCACAATAACGTTTGAATGGACAATAAAAATGCATTATATTTGAATATAGTTGACAAAAGGAAATGTATAAATAATGATATATACAATAGTGTATGGTAGAAGGCATGAAACATGTTGCTACAGCATACGTAACAGTCTATTTCAATTTGTATCTAAACAACAAGAAGAAGATAATTATATACATAAATATAGTGTCCACGGCAATTTGATTTTGACATTTATTATTTAATTTATATTTTTGTCCAAATATGTAACAAAGTTTTCTCTCATTTTCGTTTTATCCTTTTGGCATCCATAGAAAGTTTCAACTTCAATTTGTCTAATAATCAATTAAGCCAAGTCTTATGAAAAATTTTGTATATAACTTTTATTTTATCTATTATTTAATTATTAAGTTTTGAAAGTATAGATTTTTCTACTTGTTTTGAGTTTGATTTATATTTATCCTAAAATTTTAAAATGTTATCCTTCTTTTAATTCAAATTTAAAATTGACCTTCCATCTTGTTTGTAGACTTTCTCAAGATTTGTTTAGTTCATTAATGTCCACTAATTTTAATCCCTAATGTTAATTTTTTTTATAAATACATTTGAAATAATTTGATTGATTCTAATTAAATTAATTAGTTGTTATTGAATTTCCAATAATTTTATATTTAATATAATACAATACTTCAAATCACAATAATGATAAATTAATTCACTAAAATTAACACAAATCAATGGTATATTTTTATATATGAGATTGGATCTCAAACTTTAAAATTGGTATAAATTTATTTAAATAAAATTATGCTCACCTTGGCTATTAAATTTAATTTGAACCATTCATAAATTATCTTAATAATATCAAATTTATCGTTAAAGTTTGAAAATTTAAACTATAAACTAATAATTAATTGAAATTTTAAACTTTTATGGTATAAATATATCAATTATAAAACTTTTGTTAAAATAACTTACAAAATCTATAGTGGTTTTAGTTAAACTTTTTAAGTTGTTCTAATGAATGTATCAATTTACAACATTTATTAAAATTAATTACATTTGAAATAATGTTCATACATTTAGTACATTCACATAGATTCTTTCAAATACTATATTAATAAAATGAATTATTATAATTGATGCATAGACATTTTTAAAACAAAATATAAACGAAGAATCTAAATTGATTGATGGAAGTATAATCTTACCTTACCTTACGTTTATCCAAAATAAAATGTAATGTAATGTATAAATTGATATATGGATTGAATTATGGGTAATTTTTGTATTAGATGTGTAAATTGATATTCTTTTTTATTTTTATTTGCAAGTTTTAATTTATTCTCTCCACAAAAATGAATCCAAATATGAAAATTATATATCCTAGGGGGAAATGTCATGAAATATAAAATATATATACGTCCAAACATCTAATTGGTTCTAAAATTTCATAATTAATTTGTTTCTCTTTCTCAAGTTATTGTTTAAAAAATTCTTTGTATGTTTATTGCTGCTTCCATTAAAAAACAATTTTAAAAAAGTCCACCCATTCTATTTTTCTCACAAATTCTCCAAATTATACTAAACCTTTGACTTTATAAGTGGATATTTTCTTTAATGCTTAATCCTATTTCAAGCGGTAATTAACCGTTTTTTTTCTTTTTTTAATATTCTAATTTGAATATTTTTAGGGTTAAATAATAACTTTAACTTTTGTAATTTGAAGAAAATTATAATTTAGTTTTATAGTTAGATAATAATTAGCTCATAACAACATGTTTAAGTTACAAAGCAACAAAATTTCGATCAAATTTATAATTTAACATTTTAGATATCTTTATATTTACATGAATACAAACATTATTAATTAAAGTTTTTCTCAATTAAATTGTCAATTAAATCATATAAATACTCCCTCTATGCTTAAAATCTAAAATCTTCTGTGACTATTATCTAACGATTTCTATAGATATACCAACTCTTCAAACCTCCAATATATCTTTTATTTTAATTACCATCGTTTGAAAATCTCACAAACTAATATATAAAAACGAAAAAATGTTTATAAACACTTAAAATGTCATTCCAAACTAACCTTAAGAAAACACAATAAATCCAAACAAGAAGTGACATCCTAACACCTCCAACAAGGTAGCCAAGACTTTTAGTCCTGGGATATAAAGTTACATACCTAAGTTAACTTTTTTCCAAATCTTGATAATATATGGAAGCACAATTGTAAAGGGCTTGGCCCAACTACATAGATAATCTTGATATGACATCCATATTTTAAAAAGATGAATTGAGATCAAATTAAGCCCTTTTTTTTTCCAGCTTTTGAACATATTAGTCCAAATAACAACATTTAATTTGATAAAAAAATTAATTAATTTGATCTAACGATAAAAACAAAAACACCCGATATCATTTGGGTTGGCTAGTTTTCTCGTTCAAAATTGATTACTTATACTTTGTGCTCTTGCATATTCAATACTTGGACTTAGGGACTATTTGTTCTAACACACAACTGTTGGTTTTTACTAAGAATGAATCTCTTACCCTAAAGCACTTACATGAACAAAAGTGACCTAAAAGCAAGAGATATTTTCATTCTTTACTAACTTAGGATCATTTAAGTTGATTCATCTAAAAATGTCCTTAAATTCATGAGCAAATGTACATAAAAGTGACATTAATCACCTATCAAAGAGTATATGTATGTTTTAGGTCCTCTCCATTATAATTATCTTTCCACGAGTAACACAAACATCTCTAAAACTATATTTTTTTGATATATATGATTACTCTATAAATTAAGGAAAGCTTTATCGTTATTTTCCAAAGCTTATTACACTTGTTCTCTTAGATAGAATACTTGGAATTCTTTGCACTAGAAGTTAGAAGCTTTCATCTTTTATAGGATTTTTTGGTTTAAGTTTGAAATACATTTCGGTTCACTTACAAGTTTTAGACATTTACAAATACATGAGATTTAAGACTAATAATTTATACAATTGATTAAGTAAGAAAAACTTGATATGTAAATGTGGACAAAAGCAACCACTTCACCAATAAAAAAGAAATATCATCTAGGAGTGACAAATGTCAAATATATAAACACATAAAAAAACTATTGAACCTAATACATGGTTCAAAAAAAAAAAAAAAAAAAAAAAAACAAAATGATTAGATTATCATTCAAAAGATGTTGAAGAAGAAATGTTGGTGAAGTGTGTTTATTGAAAAGAAACTAACAATACTAAAACAAGCTTTTTTTTCTTTATTTTATTGTTAATTTTTTTAACAGAACTAATAGAAGCTATTGTATTATATGAATCAAATTAAAATATAAACACAAATGATGTAAATATAAATTTCTTTGATCTGTTATATATAATCAAAATGCTTCTTTCGAAAAGTTTTGGTCAACCACAAATTGACATGCCACATAATAAAATTAATGATCGAAAAATTTGGAATTAAGTATAGTCCATCCAATCAACTCAAATTTATTAAAATAAATTGAGTAAAACTTAAATAAGAATCTATTTAAAAATGGATTAATTAAAGTTCAAGCCTAAAAGTTGGCCCAAAGTCATGTAAGCCTAAACCTATAGGGATCTCCCAAAAAACTCTTCACTCTAAACCCAAACTTACAAGGAACTCCAAAAAAACTCTTCATTTTGATGAGACAAACATAAATTCAGATATATATTAGAATGGGCTGACAAGAAGAATAGCAAAAATGAGAGGTTTACTTTGGATAAATGATAATTTTATTTTTAAATTGACAAAATAACAAAACAGAAAATTTTTAAATAATAAATGGGAGAACAATGCCTTAAATGCCCTTACCTAATTGACAAATGTGATTTCTAAATACATTTGTAACAGAATCCACAAATACCTTATAATTAATACAAACTATGCACCCACACTTGGGACATGACTGCTAGAGGAGGAGGCTTCTTCAACGACGAGGAAAACACGTCATGGTGCGGCAACGTGCTACGAAGAAGGATGAATGGTGCAACAAGCTCCATGCGAATCGGAGATCATGAGGGTGGCGGCTGAGTTCATGGAGATGCGACAATAGCGGTCGGAGCTTCGTGGACAAACACCGGTTGGAGCAGACACAATCCACTCAGATGGCAGATGAAAAGGGGAGCAGCTCGGGGTGTGGCGGCTTCGACGGACGGAGAACTAAGGTGACGGTGGCGGCTTTGACGAGAACTAAGGTGATAGTGGCGGCTTTGACAAACGGAGGGAGATTGTCGCCGGAGATCTCGATGGAGAGAAAAGAGGCAGGGGCGGCGGCGGCCGTGTGATTTCGAAGAAGAAGAAGATGAGATTGGGGGGGGTTGCGGTTGAGATGAAGAAGAAGATGATGAATTTAGGGTTTTAAAAAAAATACAATAATAATATAATTCATATTATATATATTATATTATATTATAATATTATAAAATTTATATCTTTATTTTCTTTTCCTTTCCAAACTTGAATAACTCTAACACACAACAAAATAAATTATCTAAAACTAATGGATTGTATGTTATATTTGACATAATTTTAGGAATCCAACTTAAAAATCTAAAATTAATACACTGTATTTTGTATCCTAATAATTAAGGGATGTTAAAACTAATGACATATCTTTAGGATTGTTCAAACAATATAATATATTTTTATTTAGTTAAGAATTATTGTTTACAAATACACTGTATTTGTGATATGTGATATTTTATTTGATTTTTTTTTATCTCAACAAATATACCAACATGGCAAAATCTTAGGAATCAAAAGTTAGGAATGCAAAATTAATGATTTTTCATAAACAATTTTGAAAATAAAAAATGATGAGAGTAGGAGGTTGAATTTTGGCATGATTTTAGGGATGGGTTGAATTTTGAATTTAAACTTAACTAATTTACCAAAGATAATTATTTGCATTATATTTTGTAATGACCCAACTCCTTATACTGAGCCGAAGTCATTACTAAATGTAATTAACATAATTTAAGTCATAAAATTTAGTTAAAATGAATAAAACCTCATAATTTTATTTATAAAAATCAAATCAGGGTAATATGCGAAATATAAACAAATACTAAAATCCTACTCGTGCCCTATCTACTTTTAAAGAAACGAAATAGTAAATAAAGAAGAAAATAAAACTCAAGTACTAAATGTTTAAAACGGGGTGTAAGCGGAATCATAGCATAATAAGAAGCTAAACCTCATAAAGGTGGTGATCCCGAAGGACACCCATGTGGGTACGACTCTAATAAGAAGCTAACATACACCCTAACCATAGCATACATATACGTAACGTCAACATGTAATC
The DNA here is from genome assembly GCF_025177605.1 of Cucumis melo. NCBI lineage: Eukaryota > Viridiplantae > Streptophyta > Magnoliopsida > Cucurbitales > Cucurbitaceae > Cucumis > Cucumis melo. Next base: position 2,210,451 of record NC_066868.1, read on the forward strand.
ATATCACATATCATCACCACGACCAAACATAAAGTCATAATCAGCCGTCAACACATTAACCATGTCATCATAACAAGTCACATCCGCAGTCACATCATGCCCTCATTATACTATCGTTATACAGTGTAGTCCTCAAGTGCATAAATAGGAATGCATGCAGTCTCATGATTCTAGTCGTAGGGCTAGTAGTAGAAATCTCTTACCTGGAGATTTGGTCGACGAGTCCTAACAGCAAGAAAAAAATGTGCTTTCCAAGCAGCGGGGCCCTAAATGGTTAGGAACAACAATTAATAACCTAACCTTCATGGAAAAGAAGTCCAAGAGTCGTTCGAAGAACCTTACCCAAGATCAAGGTTGCTCTAATCCCCTTTAAGTCGAGAAATCCCACGTTCCAACTCCACTTGGTCCAACCGGCCCTTTCAGAAAAATAATTTAATTTAACCCAAAATCAAATTATTTAAAACCAAAATTACTCTTCGTTGGGTATGCAAAAAGCCCAACCAACTTACCACAAACTTACCAAGGACACGTGGGGGAAAGGACCAAAGAACTAGGTGGCTCCAAAAAAGCTTGGCAGCTCGGCTGGAAAGGCAGAGATCGGCTCGGCTTGGGCGTAGGCGCGGCTCAGCTCGGGCACAGGTGCTGTGCGCGTGCGACTCAGCTTGCGGTAGAAGGGAGGCACGACTTGTGGGTGTGCGCGCTGCGGCTTGACGTTCGGGTCGAGAGGCGACACGAAGCGGCTGCGCGAGTCGGGTTCCGGGTCAAAGGCACGACGTCTCTGTTCGGGTCGGGAATGCGGCTCGGCTGCGTTGCAGGTGGCGGCGTTTCGCTCGAGACTACTCGGCTCGGGTGATGCAACGCTGCTCGGCGGTGTGACGGGAGCTGCGACGACCGGCGAACCTCGCGGTGGCGGCGTTTGGCTGGGGCGCGGCGGATGACGGAAGAGATCGGCTAGCAATGCGGGTCGGCTTCCATCTGTGAAGCGCGGCTGCTCGAATAGGTGATGGTCGGCTCGACTACCGGCTCGGGCTGATCTGCTCGACGAATGCTCGACGGTAGCGGCTGACGAAGGAGGAAGAGGCAGCAACGGATTTTAGTGCTAGGGTTTTTTTTTCCTTGGTGAAGGTGATGGTGATGGTACATTAATTGCACATCCCAATGCCCCATTTAAATAAAATAAAACCTTTTATTTTATTTTATTTGCTTTAATTTAATGCTTTACCCCTTTTCCCCAAAAATCTCAATTCCAACCAATCACATGCATCCCTCCTTTTCCTTTTTCTTTTTCCAAATAATATCTCACCATTAACTTTAACCCAATTAATTTTCTCTCTCCTCCACCCAACTATCTTTAATCTTCACCAAATAACTTTACCAAATTTTTTTTCCAAATAAAACAATTATTAACCAATTCAAAATAATTATAACTCTAAACCTTAATTAATCACAAGGTCAAAATAATCAAGTTCCTTAAATAAATTCGAAATTTCCATATCCACACTTAAGATAATAATAAAAAGGAAATCAAATTTGTTGGGGCGTTACAATCTTTCCCCCTTGAAAAACTTTCGTCCTCGAAAATTCTAGTCCTCGAACAGCTCAGGGTGCTGGGCTCTCATGTCCTCTTCTCTCTCCCATGTGGCCTCTTCAACTCCATGGTTTGGCCAAAGAACTTTGACCAGTGAAATTTCTCGACTACGGAGTTTCTTGACTTCCCTTGCGAAGATCTCGACAGGCTGCTCCTCGTAGCTCAAGTTCTCACTGATTTGCAGTGGCTCGAAGTCCACTACATGCGTCGGGTCTGCGACATACTTCCTCAGCATGGAGACATGGAATACGTCATGCACTGTAGAAAGAGATGGGGGCAACGCCAAGCGATAAGCTACAGGGCCAATCCGCTCTAGTATCTCAAACGGCCCTACGAACCGTGGACTTAGCTTTCCCTTCTTCTCGAACCTCAGAACACCCTTCATAGGTGCTACCTTCAGAAAGACCATGTCTCTCACCTCAAACTCGAGATCCTTACGTCGCCCATCAGCATAACTCTTTTGTTTGCTTTGTGCCGTCAACACACGAGCTCGGATCCTCTGTATGGTTGCGTTGGTGGTCTCAACTAACTCGGGGCCTAGCATCCTCTGCTCACTAACCTTGCCCCAGCAGACGGGAGATCTACAACACTTACCATACAGAGCCTCAAATGGTGCCATGCTGATGGTGGTCTGGTAATTGTTATTATAGGCGAACTCCATCAAATGCAAATGAGAGTCCCAACTCCCTGAAAACTCTAGCACACATGCTCGCAGCATGTCTTCCAAAACCTGGTTCAATCTCTCTGTCTGACCATCAGTCTGAGGGTGGAAGGTCGTGCTGAAGTCTAACGTCGTGCCTAATGCAAGTTAAAGTCCTTTCCAGAACTTCGATGTGAAACGAAGATCTCTGTCTGAAACGATGGATACAGGTACGCCATGCAGTTTCACTATCTCCGTCATATATAGCTGTCCCCACTTACTGGCAGTGTAAGTGGATTTTCCTGGAACAAAGTGGGCTGACTTCGTGAGTCTGTCGACAACAACCAAGATCACTGTATAGCCCTTTAGAGTCCTGGGCAGTCCCGTAATGAAGTCCATTGACACACTCTCCCATTTCCATCCCGACACACTCAAGGGTTGTAACAACCTGGCTGGTCGTTGTCTAGGTGCCTTCACCTGCTGGCATACCAGACACCTACTGACAAAATCTGCCACTTCTCTCTTCATGTTCCTCCACCAATAGACACCCCTTAAGTCCTGGTACATCTTCGTACTTCCAGGGTGCATAGTAAATGGAGAACTGTAAGCCTCAGTCAACAGCTCTGTCTTGACTGCACTGTCTTCTGGCACATACAAGCATCCCTCAAACGTAAGACCATCGTCAGAGGATATGGAGAAATCCTCACCTTGCCCTATCTCTACCAAACGACGCTTCCCGACCAAGTAAGGATCATTTAGCTGAGCAACGATAATCCTCTACCTCAAGGTCGGCTGCACTGACAACTGAGCCAACTGTGAGGTAACCTCTCATACTGAAACTGCAATCTCGGCTCTTTCAAAATCTCTGAGTAAGGGAGCTTTCTTGGTGATCAGTGCTACTGAATGTGCAACCTTCCTACTCAGCGCGTCAGCTACTACATTCGCCTTACCTGAGTGGTACAGAATCTCGCAGTCATAGTCTTGCACTAACTCCAGCCACCTCCTCTGCCTCATGTTCATCTCCTTCTGGGTGAAGAAGTACTTCAGGCTCTTATGGTCAGTGAAAATCTGTATCTTCTCACCGTACAGGTAGTGCCTCCATATCTTCAATGCAAAGACCACTGCTGCCAACTCTAAATCGTGGGTAGGGTAGTTCTGCTCATGACTCTTCAACTGACGGGAGGCATAAGCAACTACCTTACCTTGCTGCATCAGAATGCAGCCCAGTCCCTTTTTGGAGGCATCACTGTAGATCACAAAACTTCCCGACCCATCGGGCACTGTCAGGACTGGTGCAGTCACTAGCTTCTGGTTAAGCTCTTGGAAGCTACCCTCGCAAGCTGGGCTCCAAACAAAAGGGGTTCCCTTTCTGGTCAACTGGGTCAAGGGACTGGCTATACATGAGAAGTCCTCCACGAACCTCCTATAGTAACCTTTCAAGCCCAGGAAACTACGAATCTCGCTAACCGTAGACGGTCGAGGCAAATTGGTAACCGCTTCGATCTTTACTGGATCTACAAAAACTCCCTTACTGGACACCACATGTCCAAGGAAAGATACCTTCTTCAGCCAAAACTCACACTTGGAAAACTTGGCATACAACCTATTGGCTCGAAGAGTCTCAAAAACTTGGTGCAAGTGCTCCTCATGCTCAGCCTCAGTTTTGGAGTAAATCAAAATGTCGTCAATGAAAACTATGACGAACGAGTCTAAGAAGTCCTTAAACACCCTGTTCATCAAGTCCATGAATAACGCAGGAGCATTAGTCAACCCAAAAGACATTACAATGAACTCGTAATGTCCGTATCTAGAACGAAAGGCCATCTTAGGGATATCACTGTCCCTGATCCTCAACTGGTGATAATCTGATCGCAGGTCGATCTTAGAAAAGACAGTGGCTCCCTGCAACTGATCGAACAGATCATCAATCCTGGGCAAGGGGTAGCGGTTCTTGACTGTCACCTTGTTCAGCTCTTTGTAGTCAATGCAAAGGCGCATTGACCCATCCTTCTTCTTCACAAACAACACTGGGGCTCCCCAAGGTGACACACTGGGTAGGATGAAACCCTTGTCCAGCAACTCCTGCAGCTGTACCTTCAGCTCCTTTAGCTCGGTTGGAGCCATTCTGTAAGGGGCCTTCGAGATAGGAGCAGTGTCTGGCTCTAACTCGATGGCGAAGTCTATCTCCTTGAGAGGCGGAAGTCCTGGAAGCTCGTCGGGGAAAACATCAGGGTACTCCCTTACCACTGGTTCGGAGGACAGGGAAACTTCTGGCTCTCTGGTATCTACTACGCTTGCCAATATGCCCCAAGTACCCTGACTGAGTAGTTTACCAGCCTTCATGGCTGAGATGACCTTGGGTATACATACAATGCCTGCCCCCCTAAATTTGAAGCTAGTCTCTAAGGGGGGGGGGGTTAAAGATGACTTCCTTACGGAAACAGTCTATGCTTGCATGGTTAGCAGACAGCCAATCCATGCCTAGTATTACATCGAAATCTTGATTGTCTAGCACTAGTAGGGTCACGTCTAACATATGATTTGCTCTCTCTACCCGACATGCCTTTATTTTTTCTTTAGACAACAGGACCTCCCCAGATGGAGTAGAAACAAACAAAACACTATCCAATGGTTCTACCTCTAAACCCACATGCTGAACGAACACAGAGGATATGAATGAGTGGGACGACCCAGAGTCAAATAGTACAAAAGCATAATGCCTCAAGATTGGGAGCGTACCTGTCACCATTGTACCAGCTCGCTCGGCCTCCTCACGGGTAGTGGCAAAAGCTCTTCTCTGCTGGGAAGCAGAAGGCTGGTGTGGGGTAGTCTCAATGAGTTTCTGAGGACAAACGTTGGCGTTATGCCCTGGTTTCTTGCACCTGAAGCAAACCCCGCTCCCTAACAAGCAACGACCTCCATGAACTCTCCCACACCTCCCACAAGCAGGTAGCTCCCTCAACGTCCTCCCTGCAGCAGCCAGCTCCTGACAATGCCGCTGGAAGACACCTCCTGACCTCAGGTCTCGCTGTGGTGCCAGGGTAGACTGCGACTCCGCCTTCCTCTTCTGACCAAGGCTCGACCCTCTGCCTGGAGCCTTGGACGGATCAGCTCTCTCTTGCAGACTCAAATCCAGTGCTATGCGTAATGCATCAGCATGTGTGGCTGGCCGGAGGGCTCGGACGATGCCCTGAAGGTCTAGTTTGAGACCTCTAACGAATTTCTCGGTCCTGGCAGCCACATCTCTTACCACATCGGGAGCGAAACAGGATAGCATGTCGAACTCGGTGTCGTACTGCTTCACGGTCATGTCGCCTTGCTCCAAGTTTAGGAATTTTTGCAGCTTGGCGTGCTTCACGTTGGCAGAGAAGAACTTAGCGTAGAAGTTTTCCTTGAACTGGTCCCAAGTTATTTTGCTGACGTCGCCCCCCAGCATCCTCTCAGCAGTCTCCCACCAGGCGGTGCCTCTATCCTCCAGGAAGAAAACTGCACACTGCACCTTTGGTCTTCTGGGCACTTCATGTACCGAAAGATAGTCTCTATGGACGTCAACCACGTGGGTCTTTGTGAGGTTGTCCATGGATCCATCAAAAGTCTTAGGATTATACTTCCTAAAGTCTCTCAAGTGTTTGGCCTCAACTGACAGTTGAACTGGCGCGGGCTGAGCTTCCATAGGGACTGGAGGAATGACGGTCTAGGCCTAAACAGGGGCGGCCTGGTTCTGCTGGGCAGTGAGGAAAGGCACTAGAGCAGCTCGCAGCATGTCCTGATAACGCTGCTCCATTGCGGCGAGATCCGCCTGGGCGACCGATGCGTTAGGATCGGCCGCTGGCATAGCAGGTTGCTCCTCCGGTTGGCCACGTCTGGCTCCTCTGCCTCCCCTACCACCTCCTCGGCGTGCACCTCTACGTGGCGACATTTTCCCTAAATTTCACCAATAAGAACTTTTCACCACAAGAACTTAACACTCAAATTTCTATGTCTAGTCTATTCAGGCAAGATTATAATCTTAACATTAGCAAGGCTTTGAGACATACCTGTCGAGTGACGAAGGAGCGTATAGCCATAGGGTAAAATAAAACCAAAACAAAACAAAGACTTACATCGTAAGTCAGTCTACAGAACCTAAAACACTGGGCTCTGATACCAACTGTAACGACCCAACTCCTTATACTGGGTCGAACTCATTACTAAATGTAACTAACATAATTTAAGTCATAAAATTTAGTTAAAATGAATAAAACCTCAGAATTTTATTTATAAAAATCAAATCAGGGTAATGTGCGAAATATAAACAAATATTAAAATCCTACTCGGGCCCTATCTACTTTTAAAGAAACGAAATAGTAAATAAAGAAGAAAATAAAACTCAAGTACTAAATGTTTAAAACGGGGTGTAAGCGGAAACAGAAATCCCTATGGCTCGCCACGGTCACTTCTGGTCGCTCGCCAGCTTGCCTTTTCCCCTACCTCGACCTCTACCTGAAATACATGACATGGAGAGAGTGAGTATAAAATACTCAGTAAGGGACTCACTACTAGTCCCACTAGGTGCCTATTAACTTTCTATTACAGTCCTGAAAATGGTACCCAATAACTGGCACGTTCCCGAACACATGCTACATGCGTCGTCGTAGGGACAAGCTGGTCCTTAGTAATTCCCAAGGGAATACCTAAGACGCTCGGGTTTTGAGCGGTCCCGTCGGATCACTCAAGTCATGTCTATGTCAATGTCAATGTCAGACTGGTAATCCCGTCAGACTACGCAGTCATAAGTGGGAGCGACCCCGTCGGGTCTCTCCATCATGTCTGTGTCATAAAGGTGGTGATCCCGAAGGACACCCATGTGGGTACAACTCTAATAAGAAGCTAACATACACCCTAACCATAACATACATATACGTAACATCAACATGTAATCATATCACATCTCATCACTACAACAAAACATAAAGTCATAATCAGCCGTCAACACATTAACCATGTCATCGTAACAAGTCACATCAACAGTCACATCATGCCCTCATTATACTATCGTTATACAGTGTAGTCCTCAAGTGCATAAATAGGAATGCATGCAGTCTCATGATTCTAGTCGTAGGGCTAGTAGTAGAAATCTATTACCTGGAGATTTGGTCGACGAGTCCTAATAGCAAGAAAAAATGGTGCTTTCCAAGCAGCGGGGCCCTAAATGGTTAGGAAAAACAACTAATAACCTAACCTTCATGGAAAAGAAGTCCAAGAGTCGTTCGAAGCAACTTACCCAAGATCAAGGTTGCGCTAATCCCCTTTAAGTCGAGAAATTCCACGTTCCAACTCCACTTGGTCTAACCGGCCCTTTCAGAAAAATAATTTAATTTAACCCAAAATCAAATTATTTAAAACCAAAATTACTCTTTGTTGGGTATGCCAAAAACCCAACCAACTTACCAAAAACTTACCAAGGACACGTGGGAGAAAGGACCAAAGAACTAGGTGGCTCCAAAAAAACCTTGGCGGCTCGACTGGAAAGGCACGGATCGACTCGGCTTGGGCGCAGGCGCGGCTCGGCTCGGGCGCAGGTGCTGCGCACGTGTGGCTCGACTTACGGCAGAAGGGAGGCGTGGCTTGCGGGTGCGTGTGGCGCGGCTTGACGTTCGGATCAAAAGGCGGCGCGGAGCGGCTGCGCAGGTCGGGTTCTAGGTCGAAGGCGCGGCGTCTCTATTCGTGTCGGGAATGCAGCTCGGCTGCGTCGTGGGTGGCGGCGCTTCGCTCGAGTGATGCGGTGCTGCTCGACGGTACGACGGGAGCTGCAGCGACCGACGAACCTCGCGGTGGCGGCGTTTGGCTGGGGCACGGCGGTTGACGGAAGAGATCGGTTGGCGATGCGGGTCGGTTTCCGATCTGCGAAGCGCGGCTGCTCGAATGGGTGACGGTCGGCTCGGCTACCGGCTCGGGCTGATCTGCTCGGCGAACGCCCCACGGCGGCGACTGACGGAGGAGGAAGAGGCGACGACGGATTTTAGGGCTAGGATTTTTTTTTTCCTTGGTGAAGGTGATGGTGCATTAATTGCACATCCCAATGCCCCATTTAAATAAAATAAAACCTTTTATTTTATTTTATTTGCTTTAATTTAATGTTTTACCCCCTTTCCCTAAAAATCTCAATTCCAACCAATCACATGCATCCCTCATTTTCCTTTTTCTTTTTCCAAATAATATCTTACCATTAACTTTAACCCAATCAATTTTCTCTCTCCTCCACCCAACTATCTTTAATCTTCACCAAATAACTTTACCAAATTTATTTTCCAAATAAAACAATTATTAAACAATTCAAAATAATTATAACTCTAAACCTTAATTAATCACAAGGTCAAAATAATCAAGTTCCTCAAATAAATTCGAAATTTCCATATCCACACTTAAGATAATAATAAAAGGGAAATCAAATTTGTTGGGGCGTTACATATTTGCTAGGGAAGGATTGATATGTCATGAGTAAAAAATTGAATCTTTTAAATTATTTTTCATTAATTTTTTAATATTTATCATAATAATTAATTATTGCATTATCTTTGCCATGATTTTAGAGAGGGATTCAATTTTGAATGTATAATTCTATAAAGGAAAATATTGAATGTTTGATTTTTTTTTTAATTTCTTAATTTTTATCCTAATAATTAATTATTGCATTATATAATTTTGAATCTATAATTCGAAAAATAAAAAATTGAATATTTAAAGTTATTTTTCGTTTATTTATTTATTTTTATCAGGATAATTAAGGGATATTGAAACAAATTGAATTTGTTTATGGATCTCTGAAATAATATAATAATTTTTTGATTTAGTTAATAATTATCATAAGTGGGTGTGATATTTTGTTTGATTTTTTGATCTCAACAAATACACTGTATTTGTATATGAACCATTGTCATCCGTGGAGGGTTAATTTCGGGCCAAAAAAATGGAAAAGTATTTAAGGAAGTTAGTTTTTCCATAAATAAATAAATAAAATAACTGTTTACTATTTTTCTATTTTCTATTCTTATATTTGCCATTTCAACGGATTCCCCTATTAGAAGAATTCAGATAACTGAACAAATTAAGCATCTCTTCTACGACTAATAGATTGTCTCATCTTCAACAAATTGATCGTATCTTCATCATTTACAAACCGAAGGTTGATCTCCTTGCAGATTCGAAGATTTCAATAGATTGAAGACTTTAACAAATTGACCAACTATTTGCCTCTACAAGCTAAAGATTAATCTTTTCAAAGATTTTAAAACTTCAACAAATTCATTGTTTCTTCACTATTTACAAATTGAATATTGATTATAAAAAAAAAAAAAAAAAGCTCAAAGGCCAATCGTTTGAAATAAATCAACGAGTCCATAAAGGCCATCCTCATAGAGGATCATCAATCTCTAAAGCCAATTATCCAAGAAGATCAAAAAATTAGTTATTGAAATTTATGAAACGGTATTTATATTACAAATTCCATTTTCACGAATATAAATCTTGAACAGTTTCTACTAATATAAAATCACTATTAAAGAAGACTATTAAATAGTAGTAGTAGAAATATGAAGGTTTAAAATGAACTTTTATCACTATTTTCTTAACACATACTCCAATTGTTCATGTACCTCTAATTGTCCTTTTAGTAATAGGACACAATTTCTAATCAAGATCACGTGTTGTAGGACACAACATGTTATAAAATTATCCTCCTAATTTTTTCTATAAAAAGGTAAACATTATTGGTGGACAACAAATAATAATAACAAATAGGTGTGCATTTTCTTTTTGTTGTTTTTTTTCTATTTGAAATTTTGATAAATTTTGCGATTTACAATCATACTTCAACGTACAAAATGATGCATAATATTATATTTTTTGCATTTCATATTTCTAGAATTATAATTTTAATTTGTTGACTTGTTAGGTTTTGTTTTTAATGTTATTGCTTGTACATTAGCTTTATTTATAAAATTTGATTAGGTTTTAGTATGTTGAAGCTACATTTGTTTATACTAGTTTGATACCATGCAAGTTAGGGTAAAGTTTAAAGTGAAAATTAAACATGAAAGTTAAATAATATAACTCTAAGATAAAGTGAAAAATTAATAATAAATTTAAAAATAATTATAAAAACCATAAAAATCAATATTTTAAAGAAATTAAAAGGGAATTTCTTTTAATATACAATAATAATCAATATTTTAAGATTAAAGATAAATTTAACATTTATAATGAAAATAAAGTCATTATGTACATCCATACATCCATAAAACTATAACAACTTTTCTTAAAAAATATTTGTATACATTAAATATGGTATTACATGTTAAATAAAAACAAATATTTAAATAATTTTTAGAATAATATATAATTAGTTTTAATATTTAAAGGTTAATTTTTATAAATATAAAAAAACAACGACATATTTAAGGCTCGTGTAACAAAATCAAAAAGTCTATGAAGTCGATAAATATTTTTCACAAATTCCAGATTTGTTTTTGATATTGCGGACGATTTGTTACTTATTATTAATTCTTCTTTGCGATTTTCTTTTCAAGATTTCTCCAACTCATCTCTTCCAGATTTTGTTTCTTTTATTTTTATTCATCTTTTTTTTCTTTCTTTATTTCTTCATCTTTTATTTCTTTCTTTCTTACGACTCATCTTTTAAAATATCTCGTTTAAATATCACTTTGGTATGATTTAAACGATCGCTTACCTCACTTACTTAGTCAATACGATCATTTAGCATGGTCAACACAATCGTTTATATTTGAAACATTTTTCTCAATGTTTAAAAAGAACCACATGATCGTGTATATGTGATCTAAATGATCGTTTACCCAGTCAACATGATCGTTTAGATTTGAAGCATTTTTTTTATTGTTAAGAAGAACTACACATATCATGATCGTTTAGAAGAAGAATTACACGCATTCGTGTGGCTGGTGTTGATAGTACCTACACGATCGTGTATCATTTCATCTAAAAGAAGAATTACACGTGCATGTGTGGCTGATTAATCGCGTGTTAATTGAGCATTTTTTGTATTTTTGATTATGGACTTGTGAGCTTCTTTCATTTTCAAAATTATTCTATATATTATAAATATTTTGTTGATTTGTTATATTTTTTTAAAATTCTATATTTAAATTTATTAATATAATTATATAATGTATCAATAAAACTAATAATCTCTAATTCAAATATTTATCTCTAGGTTAAAAATAATTTTTTATCTAAATAATTTTATAAATGGGAAACTTTCCTAAATATAACAAACTACTACAACGCGTATAACAAAGATAATAAAGTTAGCCATTTTTAAAATATTTCAGGTTTCCCCTTCCATCTTTTCTCATATTTTTTTTATTGTCTTCCTACTGCACTCTTATTTTTTAGAAGCCATTTCTTCCATCTTTTATTTTTGTTTTTATCTTCTTTGTTGTTTTTCTCTCTTTGTAGTTGCGTGCATATATTTTTTTTTCATTCACTGCATACATCCTATTGTCTTTCTTCTCTTTTTTTATACGTTGTTTAGATTAGATAACCAAATCTAAAAGGTAGTGTATAAAGAATTTTGAAATTGGTTAGACATTTAAATTAGGGTAACCAAAACTAAAAGATTTTAAAAAGAATATTGAAAAATATCGTTTATACCAAATTTTGAAAAAAAAGATTTGGCAATGATCGTGTAGTCAAATCTAAATGATCGTATACCAAATTTTGAAAAAAATCGTATACCAAACGATCGTGTAGTCAAATCTAAACGATCTTGTAGCCCAATTAATTAAACGATCATGTAATCAAATTAAACGATAGAATTGAAAAAACATATCTAAACGATCGTGTACCAAACAATAGTCAAATCTAAACGATCGTGTATCACCATCGCGTTACCAAATATTTTACGCACATTGTTGATGAGACATTTTTGGTATTTTACACGGTGGGTCGGTAGGCTTTTTCTATTTTCGGAATTGTTCTATAGTGTAAATACTTTGTCTTTTTTATATATATATATATTTGTTGAAAAGATCCCTTCAAAAATCTTAATTTTTAATTTTTATTTAAATAAAAAAATATTTTTTAATTCTTTGCACAAAAAAGGATTAGTGTGCGTGCTCTATTTCTAAAATAAGAAAATGGCGAGAAGATTAAGAAGAAAGAAAATTCCCACCATAATGCTTTACACTCCTTCCAAAGAGAGAATTATAGAAAGCATAAAAAACAGCGAGAATAAAAAAAAGTGAGAATAATTACCTAATTGAAAACTTATGTGCAATTATTTAGAAGATATAAGAAGATTTAGATATAGATAATAGATAATACATAAACTATTGATTATATATATATATATATATATATATATATATATATATATATATATATATATATATATATATATTTGTGTCTAAACTAAGTTAAACATTTTTAGTTGATTTTTTTTTTTGTTTATAACCAAAAAAGTTTTAGATTTTAAATCTTAAGACACTTTTTTTTTAATTGTTATTTTATATGTATAGATTATTTAGGAATCTGTTTAAAATATGAAAATTTATTAAAAATAGAAAAATCAATAGAATATTTAGGACAATTTATTAAAATATAGCAGTTTCTAAAACTTATTATGAAGATATGGTTGTTTTCAAACTTATTACGAAAATGCTGCTCTTCTTTGTTTATTTTATTTTTTTTAATCATTTACCAGTAGGGCGAGTTTTCAAAACTCGCCCAAGTCAATTTTTTTTAAAAAAAAGAAAAAAAAACAGAAAAGGGGGAGAGATGGGCGAGTCTTCAAGACTCGCCTTCTCACATTTTTTTTTTTATCTTTTCTCTCATTTAAAAATACTTTATTTAGATATTTTGATTTTCTATCATTTGAAAAACTTTATTTAAATATTTCTAATTTAAAAAATTTATTTAAATATTTTTCTTTTCTATCATTTTCTTAATTATTTACTTTTGAAAGAATGTAAAATTTATTTTTTAATATTATATATATATATAAATAATTCTTTTAAAACTTGATTTTAACTATTTTAGAATCTTTATTAATATTAATATGGTTGAGAGAAAAAAATTATTAATATATAATTTAATCTTCTCTCACATTTTAATTAATTTCTATTTTAAAAATTTAATACTAATTTATTTTTCTTCCTCTAACAGAAAAAAAAAACTCACATTCTCTGACATTTTAACTAATTTATTTTTCTCCCTCTCTCGATTTCTTACATTGAATGACCGACTTTGTCAGTATTGACTCTGTTACTTCATATGATGCATAGTTTTTAATAGCAAAACACTTGACCATATGTTGTAGCATTATTTGTCTTCACAAATCATTCCCTTATACAACTTCGTGTTAGTTGCCACTGGGACTAAATTAGATTGTGTTCCTAAACGCTATCTACTCATTTATGTCCACCTCATTGAATGAATTTGAGAGAATTTCACGTTCACGACCATCGAAGCCCATATTTTCGAATTCATCATTAGTCTCTGTTTTTCTCTCAGCCATATTAATATTAATAAAGATTCTAAAATAGTTAAAATCAAGTTTTAAAAGAATTATTTATATATATATATAATATTAAAAAATAAATTTTACATTCTTTCAAAAGTAAATAATTAAGAAAATGATAGAAAAGAAAAATATTTAAATAAATTTTTTAAATTAGAAATATTTAAATAAAGTTTTTCAAATGATAGAAAATCAAAATATCTAAATAAAGTATTTTTAAATGAGAGAAAAGATAAAAAAAAAAAAAATGTGAGAAGGCGAGTCTTGAAGACTCGCCCATCTCTCCCCCTTTTCTGTTTTTTTTCTTTTTTTTTTAAAAAATTGACTTGGGCGAGTTTTGAAAACTCGCCCTACTGGTAAATGATTAAAAAAAATAAAATAAACAAAGAAGAGCAGCATTTTCGTAATAAGTTTGAAAACAACCATATTTTCATAATAAGTTTTAGAAACTGCTATATTTTAATAAATTGTCCGAATATTTATATAATGTTGAAAGTGAATTTTGATTTTTTAGGGAACTTAAATAGTTTTTTTTTTTTTTTTAAAAAAGCCCTAAAATAATTGTTATATTATTAAGGAATCTACAGACTTATTAGACTATTTAAATCTAAAAAGATTTCTCCCCAGGATGTTAGAGGATAGATACGTTAAAAACTTGGTAGTCTTCTTTCAATTATACTCATTCAACACTGTTTTTCAAGTTTATTTAATGATTTAAAATGAGATATTTTAGATAATAGGTTTTTTTAACTTTTTTTTGGTGGATTTATACGGTAAGTATAGATTATCAAAACATTTATATTAATTAAGGTTTGAAAAAGTATAAATAATGCACAATTAAATTTCCCTTGCTGAGTCATTAGGAGAGGAATTTTCTTCTTTCATTTTCTTGAATTGTTCTACGTATTGAATGTTAGGCTTTTAGTGGAAAAACAAACGAGCAAAGAGTTTGTGAATAAAGGGCTCGACTGAAAGGAGAGAAGGATATATTCATATTAAACTCCAGCCTAATTAAGCTACATAGGATGAGTCAGAAATCCATATGAACCTGTTCGGAGGTTATGAAATAACTCGACTAAGGAGAGGGTCAAAGAATTTGAGAGTGAAACTCCTTCATTATTGCCCCCTTTTTTTATAAAAATAACTAGACTCCAAACAAAAGGCTTCGTTAGGAGTTGAAAGCAAAGTCCTCATCCCTTATTCTGTGAAGGAGTGCATTAATGAAATAACAAGACTCAAAACATAAAGGATCAAAGAATTATCTCAGAATTTGAAAACGAAAGTCCTTATCCCTTATTAGGAGTGCAACTCAGAAATTCCATATGAACCTCCACCTCCGGACGAGTAAAAAATCATATGAATATGTAAGGATCAAAGAATTATCTCAGAATTTAAGAACGAAAGTCCTTATTCCTTATTAGGATTGAAACTCAGTCAATTCCATATGAACCTCCGAACGAGTCAGAAATTCATATGAATCTGAAAGAAGAGGCGGAGTAGGAGTTGAATGAAAATGAAAGTCTTTATCCTTATTCTTCAAAGGAGTGCAACTTGTTTATTTTACCATATGTCGTCCGGAGTAGCTTAATTAGGCAAGGGGCAAAGAATTTGCGAAAAAAGAAACATTAGATTTTGAATATAGGAGAATAGGCTTTCTTTTCACAATATATCAAAGAGATTGATCTTATTCAAGAAATTACGGAATAACTGGAGAGAGAATACAAAGAGAAAGACAAGTGAAGCATGAAATCAATGAACAAGGCTCAAAGAATGTTTGTCTACCAATTTCAGTTATTCATCTTTGGCAGAGTATTAATAGAAAGGGATGATCATTCCTCTCCTTTACTATTTCGCTACAGTCTTCTCTCTTTCCTAAACCTACTTATAATTTTATCTTGTTACCCGACCTAGGGTTTGAAGCTGAGAACCTCTGGATTTGACCTCCAACTTCAAAGGTTGCTTCATACACCGTAGTGGCTTCCTCAATGAAAAGAGGCTCACTTATTCCTTTTCCTTTCCTAGGACGGATGCCTCTTCCTCTTCCTTTGGTTTCACTACTTTCTTCTTTCCACTCCGCACCCTCTTCTTCTTGGAATGTGTAAGTAGGGGAGAATATCGGGGGAATGATAGTAAGGAAACTGAGACTGAGAAATTTCTCTAGATCTGGATCTTCTCTTCTAGTAGGTCGAGCCATTGCTTCCTCTTAGAGTTTTTGACTCATGAAAAGCGGATGGGCAGCTACTTTCTTACTTAACAGAAAGAGATCTCATGACGGAATAGAATCAGTCCTCCCATACTTTTGCCTGACTCCACTCATTCTCATTCCGATCCATTACCTTTTCCCTTAAAGAATACATAGCAAGGGTCGGCCTGACCCTCTCGCTTTATTTAGCTCTCCCCTAAAATTCTTTGAATCGTCCGATGGACTATATCCATATTAGCTTGCTTTTCGAAGGATAATGAAAGCTTATTCAATGACCTCATAAGGACCCAGGCTCCCTATGACTACAGGCCTGGAAGTCTTCCCATTGTTGTTATGAATTCAAGCGATCTTGCTTTGTGATAATACTCGGCCAACTTAGTCCTACGATGAGAAAGTCAGGTCCTTCTGGTTAGACAACCGCTTCCCTGACCAAAAACATTTCTTTTCCATGCTTCCAAGCATTTGACTATTGAGCTACGGAAAAAGTTGACTCAACAGGGTCCCAGTTCCTACCCTTTCTTCAACAAAAGATCTTTCTATGTCTTCTTCTGTGGAGCCTATTTCTCATACCTATCTTCCTATAAAAAAATAGTCCTTTTCTTTTGAAACTTCTCTCTCCTTTTAGTCGAGACCTCTACATCCTGACTGATTTCTTCTACCCACCTTATTAACCCTTCTACCGAATTGGTTGGTATTGGTCCTTCACCATACCCTGTTCACTCCGCAGCAAAGTACCAGTTCTCTAACAGGTTTTCCTCACCGAAAGAGTGAAGAATGAAGGAATCAAGAAAGACCCCCAGAACTAACTTCTTCTGCTTCTTGGCATATCCTTGCTTATTCTTTCTTACTTAGAAGACTGGTCAGATACTGAAAATAGAGAGTTCGCACCCTAGTCCTACCCACCAAATGGTTTGCATAAGACTGGAACCATGAAACAGTCACTTTTAGTTATAACCCCGTAAACTATAAAATGATTATTTTATTTTAAATGACCTAGGTAACTTGATCTTAATTCTGAGCTAACTATGAACTTCTGTTCATTCGGTAGTATCCTTAGATCTGCATAGGTGAGGGCAGCTCATCATCGCTGACCCAATAAGCCTCCCATTTCAGGGATAAGACCGAGTGGATAGCTAGAGATATAGGGTGGAAGACGGAATTCACTCCTATCCACTTCTGGGATAGTAGATAGGTTGGTCCCTTAAGGACTGAATCCAAGTCTTGAACAAGGGGCTCCACCTTCTCATTGGCCCGAGAAGGATTCAGGTTTATAGGTTGGACCTTAAAACTAATTGTTCAATAGTAGATCAGTGGTTCTTCAGGAGTAAGATGTAATCTCGGGGATAAAATGGTATTTTGATCCAGCTAAGATTACGAACAACCTGTGAAGGATCAACTTACTCATCATGGTTTTATAAGGTGGAAAAAAATATATCTATAGTGAGAGGAGTGCAACTAAGAGTCTTTAGTGGAATGACTCTTTAGTTAACGATTGTTGATTAAGCTTGGTCTAAAAGACTTTAACCAGTTAATCTCGAATCGTTGGAGCCCATGATCTATAGGTCAATTAGGTTCTCCTACTATCTCATATGGAATCAACTAAGAACAATATGTTGGAATAACTCGAATTGTTCGAATTAGGTAAAGAGAGAGAAACCGGCAAGTGTATATGATATAAGTTGGTAAATATAAACTTCAAGCTATATGTTTAAATATGATTTAAATAATAAAAATATGAATATAGATTCATATTTAGAAGCTTGGAATGTTTTGAAACGGTCAAAGTTGTAAAAGTCAACATGTTGACTTTTCACTTTGAAAAACAAAACTTTGACCGGATTTATATTCAAATATGATTTTAATTTTAGAATAATGAATGCGGATTCATACTCGAGAGGTTGAAATTAGTCAAGACGGATAAAATAGCAAAAAGTCAAAATGTTGACTTTTTAATAAAAAAGTCAAAGTTTGACTTTGACTTAATTGGTCAAATGACCAAATTGTCATTTGACTAATATATTTATTTCTAAATGTTAGTGGGAAATGTGGCAACTTATAATGCAATTAGAAGCCACTAATTTCATAAATAGTTAAGTCCTTCTATCTCTCAAAGATTTTCTTCATAAAAACGAGTCCCACAACAAGGTTCTTAGTCTTGAGATTAGTAGGTCAACATAGTGGTTGTCCTTTGCTCGTGATCTTCAGGTAGAGAAGAAGATTTGGAACGAAGTAGAAGTTGAGAACTATAAAGGTAAGCTCATCGTTTACCTTCTATTTTCTTCGTTTAGGTCTGTTGTTTAGTTACAACATGTTAATTTCTAAATCGTTTAGATGCATATAGAGTAAAGCATGATCTTTCTCTTCCACTGCATGTTTCTCTGATGGTTTTTATTTCAACATTCAAAAGCAAAATCAACTTCCAAAGCAGACCTCTTCGTAGCTTCCCTTTTAGGGCTGAGCATGGTGGGTCGAAAAATCGAAACGACCGACCGAAACCGAACGAACCGATGTCAGGCGAGCGAAAAATAGTATGGACGGTCAGGTTTCGGGTTTTGTAATTTAAAAATCGACTTTGAATTGGTCGGTTCAAGATATGAGGTCGGTCGGTCTGGTAAACCTATCGAACCGACTCCCTCTTTAAAAAAAACATATATATATATATATTATAATTTTGTAAATTTAGGTTTCTTTCGTCCTCAGTTCCTCGCGTCGTGGTTGGTTTTCGTTTTCCTCGTCGCAATCGTTTTCCCCGTCGCAATCGTTTTCGCAATTGACCCATTCTTCCTCGTTTTCGCAATCGTTTTCGCACAGATCTCTCTCCTTTTCCCTCTCAGTTGGCCGTCGCAATCGCCACCGTCGGTGACTCCTTTTCCCCCTCAGTCGCAACTCGCAATCGCCGTCATGCCTCGCCATCAGTCGCAGTCCGCACGCCCAACCCGACACCCGTTTGCTCAGTCGCACGCCCAACCCGTTGCGTTAGGTATTTTTTTTCTTTTCTTTCTAAATATATGTGTATGCAATAAGCTTAAATGCTTAATTATATCATTATTCATACTGGAAAAGTGGGTATAGAATTAAATGTGAGAGAGCTATGCGTGTTGTAAGAGAGAAGAAGGAAAAGAAAAATCGAATGCACACTTTGATGGAAAAGTGTCCAATTTGAACTGCAGCCGCACGCTCAAACTGAACCAAAACTAATTTTTATGATGATATGAATCAGATTGGTGTTTTGATAACTTTTAATTTGCTCTGTTCTTGAATGACTGATTTTGGAAAAAACAGTAAAGATGAAGGTTGGATTAAATATGATCATGTCTGGAGATAATTTCGAATGAAGATAGATTGGCGTTGGGAAAAAGTGAAGACTTAATATGTGGTGCACAATGTAACACCGACACCCTAACTTCTAAACCCATCGGTTGACTAAACATAAAGTTTGCTTTGTTGGAGATTTAGAATATAACATTTGAATGGAATAACTTTTCATGTAAAAGTCTGTATTTGGGATGTATATAATTCTAATTTGTTAACATTAAGCTTCATAATAAGTCTGTATATAATGCTAACTTTTCAGGGTTTTGCTAATTTGTTAACATTAAGTTTTTAAGCACGAATTGTAGGTTTAGTTTTGATTTCAATTTTTTTCTTTTGTATTACCTTACATATCATATTTGATATCGAAAAAAGCTTCATTAATTGTTCGGCCATTTGATCATTTTAATGATGCATTTGTTGAAATACAAAACTACTTGAGATTGGATTAAAATTTATATCGTTGATTAAGTAAGAAAATCTAACTCATTCTCTAAGTAGCTCATTATATTATACACAAACGTTTTAGTGATATTTATTGATCATAGTTAAATTTGATAAGTTTTAGTGTTGTGACCATAAATGACTAGAAATGAGCCCTTTAGCATTTTGTAGTATTTAAATTATTGTCCTCTATATACGATTTCATGAGCTATTGTCTTAGTTGAATTTTATTTTTTTGTCAAATAATTGGAGATATGTATTGGGTTTCTTTTATTCTTCCCACACACACTAAAATGGAATATCTTTTTTTACTCTCATTACAGTTAAATCAAATGGATTCAACGGATATGGAGTTAGAGTGTGATGGAAGTTCTGAAGCTTCAAAAATCGTAAGGGACGAAGATACGGATGGCAAGCGTAAAACCATTGATGTTGATCTTGATTCATATGGGAGAGAAGATGTTCCAAATCCCCCCAAAAATAAGGAAGAATGTCAAACAATCAATGGTTTGGGACCACTTTGAGAGGCTTAAAGGTGATCCTAATGACCCTCGTGCTAAATGTAAATATTGTGGAGTTTTTTATGCATGTCATTCTAAACGTAATGGTACTGGAACTATGAAGCATCATTTAGAAAATTGCAAAAAGTACCCTTACCAAAAAAAGAGAGACCAAACTCAAATGACATTAGCTTTTAAACCTAAAGACAAAGTTGGAGATAATTCTTCACAACTTGTATGTGAATCATTTAGTTTAGATGGTTGTCGGGATGCTTTGGTTGAGATGATAATAGTTGATGAATTGCCCTTTAAGTTTGTGGAGGGTAAGGGATTTAAGAAGTTTGTGGATAAATTAACATGTGGAAATCATACTAGATTTGTTGTTCAATCTCGATTTATTGTGGCTAGAGATGTGCTTAAGTTGTATGTTAATGAGAAGAATTGTTTGAGAGACATGTTTGTAAAAAATAAGTATAGAGTTTCTCTCACCACTGATTGTTGGACATCGTGACAAAATATTGATTACATGGTCCTAACAGCCTATTTCATTGATTCTGATTGGAAATTACATAAGAGAATACTTAGTTTTTCTCTAATTGAGAATCTAAAGGTGATACTATCGGTAAAATCATTGAAAAGAATTTGAAGGATTGGGGCATTGAGAGGGTAATGACTTTGACGGTTGATAATGCAAGTTCGAATGACACTGCTGTTGCTTATCTTTTAAAGAGATTCAATAAAGGATTATTGTTTGGTGGGGAATTTTTGCATGTTCGTTGTTGTGCCCATATATTGAATCTTATAGTAACTAATGCTTTTAAGGAACATAATGATTGTATTGATAGGATTCGATATGCTGTGCGATTTATAAGGTCTTCTCCTGCTCGTTTTTTGAAATTTAAAAAGTGCATTGAACTTGAAAAAATTGCTTGTAAGAGTTATACGTGTCTTGATGTTCCTACAAGATGGAACTCCACATATATGATGGTTGAAGCTGCTGTTAAGTTTGAAAAAGTTTTTGATAGATTAGAAGATGAAGATGCCTTGTATAGACATAATATGTCACCGAATAAGGAAGATTGGACAAATGCTAGGATGTTAATACGATTTTTAAAAGTATTTTATGATGTCACATTAAAGATTTCAGGTTCTTTGTATACTACTTCGAAATTGGTTTTCCATCAGATTACAGTGGTTCAGAATTGTATACGTTTGAATGCGGGTAGTGCAAATGCATTGTTAGTTGGAATGGCTAATAACATGAAGGCAAAATTTGAGAAATATTGGGGAAACAATGAAAAGAATAATTTGTTGTTGTATGTTGCTATCGTGTTGGATCCTCGAAAGAAATTAAGATTTGTATCTTTTTGTTTGAAAATTTTTTTTGGTCCCGAAGTTGCTGAATCCATGGGAAATGTAGTGGAACAATGTTGTAGACGTCTCTTTCATGATTATAGTACTACTCGAAGTGGGAGTAGATAAGATGTAGTAGTACTAGTACAACTAGTACACAAACTGTTTCAGGCTTGGATGCTAATATTGATTTTGATTCGAATGAAAATGTGGGTGAAGATTTTGTCTACGACACGATTGTTGAGGAATTTGAAGATGATTCTACTACACCTTTCGAACAGGGATCATCGGAGATTGATATCTATTTGTTGGAAGCCAATGTTAGGACCGAAGGTGATTTTGACATACTATAGTGGTGGAAGATGAACAGTGATCGATTTGAGGTTCTTGGTCATATGGCTAGAGATATTTTGGCTAGTCCAGTTTCTACTGTAGCGTCTGAGTCGGCTTTTAGTACTGGAGGATGTGTTGTTGACTCATCACGCTGCTCATTGGCTCCTAAAACAGTGGAGGCTGTCATATGTACTCAAAATTGTCTAAATTCTGATCCAATACATCTTCAATTTCAACATGAATTGGAAGAGGCTTCAAAATTTGAAGAAGGTATTTTCAAATCTTTACATGATATCTTTTGTAGTTGTAATGTGTAACTTTAGTGAAATCTTAAATTATTTAGTAAATTCTTCATATTGATTATGTAGGATTTCGGGTGGTTATGGAGAATGAAAAGGAGCTTGAAGACCTTCCAGATTTTGATAAGTTGTCAATTACCGATTATTAACTAATTCTGATCCAAGACTTGTAATATATCTATTGACTAGATTATCATAGTGTTTTTGTTTCATACTTTGGTTGTATTTGTGACTATTAATAGTAATGTGGTGAACTGAATTGAACTTGGATGTTTCTAACCCTATAATATTTGATATATATTTCATTTTAGTAGTATGTTTAGATTCTTATTTTTATGTTGTTTATTTTATTAATTTGTGTAATACCTATGAACTAAGTATTGAAATTAATAGAACTTGATTTTATTTTTTAATCACAATTTTATGATTTTAAGACAATATAGAATATATATCGTAGACTTTTTTATTGAAATTAAAAAGTGAAATAAAACATAATAACGTCATTCTTAGTTTTTAAAATCGTTTGTTTGTCAAAAAGAAAGCAAGAAACATAGAAAAGGAAGGAGGAGGAGGAGAAGAAACAAGAAAGAAAGAAAGAAGGAGAGGAAAAAAAAAAGGAAAACCGACCGACTCGAACCGACCCGACCGTCGGTTGGACCGGCCGGTTTCGTTAGAATCAGCGGTCGAGGCCGACTTTCATACTTCCGTGCCGACTTGTAGTCGGTTCGGGGCAGTTTGGTCGGAAAACCGACCCCGACCGCCCGATGCTCACCCCTATTTTCTTGACAGAACAACGACCTTATCCCCTTTTCAGTTTGAATGTGAGGTAGAAGAAGAAAGCATTCCATCATAACTCAAGAGATCATGTGAATCTACTTCATATTTCATGATTTTTTTTGTTCTTTAACGAAAGAGAGAATTCAAGCAACGGCTTCAACGAGGACTGACTCTGATTCTTCAACGAATGAAAGAGGAGGAACCCCACTAGAAACATCCCCTCAAAGTGGAAGAAATGCGAGACTGATCGACCCTTTCTACTTTATGAGACAGATTTTTCTAGGAATAACTCCCTAGGAGAGGTTTGAACCGATTCCTAACCTAACCTAAATAAGGAAAGAAGGACCTAGAATTAAACACTTCTTCAGCGAATACCTCAATAAATAAACTGACGACCATGTCTACTATCCTACATAGTGATAAATTAGTCGACTCAATAGTTCAGTGACCTAGTCTTCCTCATCCGAAAGGAAATAAGGAATCAAAGTCTCTACTCAGTAAAGCTTAATATCTAAGTTAGCGTACTACGCCGACTCGTAAAAGCTGATCCTAGCCTTTCTCCTGTTGGTATTCTCTTATCTAGCCTACGAACTGAAAGAGTTCATTCCCTTTCTTCTTCAACTTCTCCTTCTAGAGAGCCAACGAACCCTTAAAAAGGAGATTCATTCTCCTCAAATGATCTAGCCTATTGCCCGAGGCCCAAATCTTACTCTTTAAGAGTTTCCTAGCCGAGATGACGCATCCTCTTTGTTGTCAAGCTGCCTATTTTCGTACTTCTTCCTACTCAAGTGAGTGTTTCGATTTCAGTCTCTAATGAAAGAATGAAATAACCTCCCTCTTCACTAAATCTTTTAAGTTCTAGCGCTAGTTCACACCAAGTCAACTCTATAGCTTCAACTAGGTAAAGCACAACTTTTCTATATTAGTCTTGTATTCTTTGAGTTCCATTCTGAATTTCACTCCTTCAAATTAAAAGGATAAGGACCCACAAAATCTTTGAGCCTCGCCTTTTAGTCGAACCTCTCTTTCTTAGTCGAGCTTGTTTTGAGTCCAGTTATATCATTAATGCGCTTCTTCAAGGTCGCTTAGCCCCTCTCCTATCCTTTTTAGTCGAGCTTCTTCAAACTGCTCCATGAAAGTTATTCAAGAAAACTCTATATCTTCCATAATGGTATGACTAGTCAATCCTATCTCCTCTACTCACTCTTTCATCTAACCTGCGTTTCTTCCTCGATTGGTCTCTTGATTCAAGTTTGGGATCTCTTTCTCTCTTTTGACTCATTATCGGAAAAATGAGGAATCCTACCATTCTTAGTCTTCCGACGACTGTATCTGAGCTTTCTCTTTAGGTGCGTCTGGTGCAACATTTCTAGTTTGGCGGATGAAAGAGGGCGATGTAGATGTACCCTCCAGATGGTAGGGGTTAGTAGGGGATAGGCTTTCCTTCCTTGCCGTAGGTTCCTTTTGTTGGGAGTTTTTCCCTTGTCTATAGTTCATCCTTCATTCCATTTGACTCATTCATCATAATGATTAGTGAATGAGTCATTGCCCGCTCTGCTTCTTTGCTGATACCTATGATTGTCTTTCTTATCTTCTTCCTCAGCCTTTGTCAGGAGAAACTAACAAGAAAAGGTAGCTTCTATTTTGATGCCTTCTAAGACCTCTAATTCC